>NW_009194822.1:7203-35396 GCF_000690835.1 Fulmarus glacialis | reverse complement strand
GAATCTCTGCTCCAGCGTCTGGAGCACCTCCTCCTCCTCCTTCTTCACTGACCTGGGTGTCTGCAGAGTTTTTTCTCTCATATATTCTCACTCCCCTCTTCGGCTGTAGTTGTGCAGTTCTTTTTTCCCCCCTTCTTAAATATGTTATTCCAGAGGCGCTACCACCGTCATTGATGGGCTCGGCCTTGGCCAGCAGTGGGTCCCTCTTGGAGACGGCTGGCATTGGCTCTGTCAGACATCGGGGAAGCTTCTAGCAGCTTCTCACAGAAGCCACCCCTGTAGCCCCCCCGCTACCAAAACCTTGTCACGCAAACCCAGTAGAGCAGCCTCGACAAAGGAGCGGGTGCAAGCACAGCCATTCCATTTGCAGATGTGCTGAATGTCGTAACATCTTCGTCATATGTTTCTGGGGTTGAGAGGGTGGCTTACCAAACACTGTCATGGCTTGATCCTAGTCCCACTGGACTGGTAAAGAGTTTGCCATCATCTTAGGGGCAGAACAGAGTCTGCATTAGGAATTTCATATAGTGCGTAAAACATAAATAGAACTGATTAGCAGCTGTATCTCACTTCCTCAAAGGGCTTCTGTTCACATTAATATATAAAATGTCTGTACTGCCATGCTGTGAGTCAGGAGAGGGTCCTGAATTTTAAATGGTGGAAGAAGATGTTGTTTGGTCCTCAAAAATAAGAACTGATGGGACCAGCTGCCTCTTTCTCAAATCATCATTCCAGTGAATACCCTGACACCTTCCCTGCACTCCTGAAGCAGTCTCTGACCCTGTTGGGGCCCATCCCATGACAATGTTAAAGTTCATGGAGGATTGCCATTTTGCCATTCTGTTCTAGCGTTTCTTCGCCTGGATTGAAAAAAGAAGTGCAAGCACCTGAGTTTAAGCTGCTGATCATTTTTAAGTGATGGTTTTCTGCCTTATACAGTACATCACAGTTCCTTTTTCATATTCTGTCTCCAAAAGTGGTTATTCCCATTCTGTTCAGCTATCTTAGAAGAGTGGTGGCTGACCCATGGGATGTATGTCAAATATGATTTACAACCTTTTTCATGCTTCAGCAGAACTCAGCAGAAGCATAAATGGATCAGAACATACCCTACATATGTGAGAAAATACAACTTCTTTTTGTTTTAGTATTTGTAAATTGCCTTATTATTTCCATTGCTTAGCTATCATTAAGTGCATGAAATAGCACTGTTAATAGCAGGGTGTTGCAACAACACTTATTGTGCAAAGAGTTTATTACTACAAGTAAACTGTATGCAACCTGCCAAGAGAAAGCACTATCATATCAAATGTAGATGTTAGTGTAATTTTTCCATCTGTGCATCAATGTTTCTTAACTTACGCTCACATTTGGGTGGGTTTAAATTGTTGGGACAAAAATGGTATTGTCTACCAAAAGGATATTAGTGAAAGATGGGGGGACGGTGCAGATGCCTATCAGGAGGCTATTTGTCGCTCTAATCCTTGACAGTAAGAATGTTTCTAAGTTTTCCTTTTAAAATCATTCCATATTTCTACAAACTACATTTTTGCTAACCCTTATAAGATAAAATATAACAAAATTGTTGGCTTGTCACAAAATTCTCATACACAAAAGACTGTTGGAAGCATTCATGGTTTTAAATACACCCATTTCCAAAAGGAAGCTTCCTATACAACGTTCAATGACTAGAAAGCTTGGCTTAAAATCTGTCTCTCGCCAATTTTTAGTTTTTGAATATGCATGCTTTTTTATATGGCTAATATTTTTTAAAGATGTTTTAGATGTAACTATCACATTTTAAAAACAGGCAAAAAGACTTACAAAGAATCCTAACTTTATCTTTTGAAAAAAATCCCAACGTCATTAATCATAACTGAAGTTTTTCAGTCACTCAGTATCAGTGATGCTGAACTGAATTAACTAGAAGGCTTTCATGCTTCTTGATCTTAGATCCCAGGCCTGAAACCCTCATTCATTCAAATCTTCCTTACTCACGTAAGTTGTCCTATTGAAGTCAATGTATCTCAGCATGTAAGTGGGGTTTGAAGAGAGGCTTTTGGTATATAAAAGCGGGAAACGGAGTTGGTTCTCGTGATTCTTGCATAGAAACTGGTAGGTTTACATTCTTTTCAACATCTCTAATGCATAATCAGCTAAAATGATTTTAGATCCTAGAAATTGCTACAAGATGGTTATAAATTCTTTGTGTGGACAACTTTTCCATTTGGTGGTAAAACTGGAAGGCCTTATCACTCTTTTATAACTTTCTATATAATTTTTATGAACGCAAACATAAGGCATCAAAGACTGCAGGCTGAAAACTTCTCTGTGATCCAAACCAAGTGGCAAAATTAAGTCCTGAAAAAGTTAAGAATCACATCTGGTTTATGGTCTGCTTAGAGGACTTGGCCTGAGAACATAGCACAGGAGTAGATTGATGCAGAATAAGGCTCAAATTTAATAATCAAGCTTGGTTACTGAATACAGCTATAAAGATGGATGAAATGAAAAGTTTGTATTACATGTCTCCACTCATCACGTAACAAAAGAACATAAAATAAGGGGATGTTTTAAGACTAAAAGAATGGTCTGTGCTGAAAAGGCATCAGATGTAAACAATATGGGATAAGACTTTACTACAAACAATACCCAAGGAAGAATGTGATGTCCATTGCCTGATAATGGGAGAGGGACCTCAGAACCTTAGGCCCAAGCTGCTGTCACTCTGTACATGTGCTTCTCTTTACGCAAATGACTGAAGATCACAAAATCCTTTGTTATTTGGCTGCCAATGGAGGGCTCTGCCAGCATATTACCATTGCAGAATCCCTGTTCTCCACCCTTCTTCCCCTCTCCCTTCCCTTCACTCCACCCCTCTTCCCCCTGGGTAGTCATTCTCTTTGCTGGCCAGCAGAGTTGTTTTGGTAACTCTGTATTCTTCTCATCCTCCTCTGATCACAAGTCCTGCAATACAGCCCGTCTTGGATGACATACAGTAGAAGAGAACATTTAATTGAAAACTTACGTGCTGTGCCATTATAATAACTATTACTATATACATTGTTCGGCTATTCATCCACATCTTCTGCAAGTCATGGGATTGCAAATCCAAGGCGCATCAATATTTCTGAGGCCCTCAAAGGTTCTCCCAAATGTAGCTTTAGTTACAGGAGCTGGAATATGGGCCTGATAGAAGGGAAAATCCTGGAAGTGATATAGCCCCAGGGAAATGTTCTCACAATAACTGATGACAACCCAGACAGAAAAAATTTAATGTGCTTTTGTTCCATGGTTGGGATTTCTGAATTGCCCTGTGAAAAACTGTGGCCACACTGAAGATTTATCTTTCTAGATATCTATCTTAGGTATGCACATGAGCCCCCACTCCAGTGCCTCAGTCTCTTGCATTGGCGTGTTAACCTCCCAACACCTCCTCGGAACTGCTGGTCCCATCTAAAACCTGAGGAGTTGAGGTACAGCTGGTCGTGCAAGGCCTATGGATATCTGACCTTTAAACATTTTTCCATATGAATTGTTAGGTAAATATACCCAAAGGATATCCCCTAACTAATGTGCTCTTTTGCACTTTAATTGCTATTGTATTTAGTGAAACAAATACATACTCTACAGTTCAGTCTGCTCAGAACTAAGTCCTCTTTATTACATGTAATGACCTGGATAAATGTTTTAGATGTTCTTGCACAGTATTCCTGCTAAATAAATGCCACAGTTGTTTGTTTTGGTTTTTTTTTTTATGAGCACATCACAGTCATTTTCTTTAAGTAACTTTCCTTCTTAATATATTTTGAGGGTACTCAGACTGAGTTTCTTAGTTTCTCTTTTGTTTTATTTTTAAGACTGAAAATAAATACCTATGTACAGGAGGTACAAAGCTCTGATGAGGTCAGTCTGTATGGAGAAAGCCTCACGCAGTATTGTGACCAATGTCTACTTTTTCTATAGAACAACAGATATAATCAGATATAATCTCGATAAAGAAAAAAGTCGAATAAAGGGCAGCTCAGAACACATCCACATGGAGGGAAGAGCAGATTATATGTTAATCAGTGCACAAATGTTACCAGAATTCTGAAAAACAGAAACATTCTCTGGGTTCAGGGGCCTCAGCATCCTCAGTCTACAGCTACTTAAGCAAGGAAACTTGTCTATGGAAATAAATGGTACGTATTCCTCTTTCATATACTGGGGCATAAATCAAGGGCAATGGTTGAACATGCTAGATGAAAAAAAGTGTAAAACTATTATAAAGACAGAATCAGATTTTCTCTCGTGTTAAATTTTGGATTGTTAAATATAGGTTCTTAACGAAATAACTAATTCTATCTGGTTATCTAAGTATATCACAACTTTAGGCTGAGGCCTCAGATTTTATAACATGTGCATAAGTATAAAAGATATACACTTAACTGATTTCAGAGACAACTGTAACAGAAGCTGTTTTAGTGATTCAGAGAGAAAGGATGAATGAGGGTTAGTGGCACAGTCATAGATTTCAAGAAGTGAAACCGAGCGACTAGAGCTCTGCCCTAGTCTTTCTGTGTAACTTTTGACGAATCATTTAACGTTCAAGTTTCCCAGCTGTAACACAGGGGCAATACCATTTCCCATTTTCACAGAGGTGGTCAGAGGATGGACACATTGAGATAATGACCTGCTCAGATCCAGCTGAGAGGGGCCTGCAGAACCCGTCATACATTCAGCAGTTTGCCCTCCTAGTCAGCAGAAAAGGAGAGGCAATGATCCTAGAGGTGAGCAGTTGCACAAGAGACATAAAAGTAAGGTAATTAAAAATCATTGGGTAGAACAGTGATGAAGTTTGAGTAATTGCATTCTCCCTATTTAAAAAAATAACTCCCTGAAGCTTCAATTGGATCTAGGATTTTTTTTTTTCATTTGAAGACAGCAGGTGTTGTGCTATATCGCTGTGCATTGTTAACGAGTTGCCATGTTTCTCCTTAGCAGTGGATTGGCAAAGTGATTCCCTTTAGTATGTAAAACACTTTGTGGCTCTCTGAGGTGAAAGAATATATAATCATAAAATCAGCCATGCCTGGAAAGGCCTGATTTCTTAGGAGCATAGAGCAGGGTTTCAGTGGTTAAAGCAGGTTTCTATGGAAGGGAGCAGCAGGACCTGTTTTCTCATGGGCAGTCTCATGCAACCACACTCATCAGCGGCCGGTGACTGCCCCCACCATTTCCTTGGTGGAACAGACCATCACATAGATTGACCACCACCCAAATCAGTGAGTTTGGCTTAGGCTGCTTTTGGCAGTAGTGTAGGTTAGCACGGTTGTTTTCACCTTCAGGTCAGTGAGGTCTTTTCCGTAGTTTATTCTACCAGTCCTGTCCCATGAGAGGTAAGGTCTTGAGAGGGGCAATAATAAATGATCTGGAGAGAATATACAGGAAGAAATGCTTGAATCTATTTCAGCCATTTGTAAAGTAACCGTGTATCTAAAGTGTGAGCTTTCTCAGGACCCTCACAAGCTCTGTGTCTCTCTTAGCAAAATCCAGGCATATAGGGAAGCCTGTAATGCTGGTATAAGCAGAGTTATTGGTTTTATTCTGAACTTCTTCCAGAGGTTATACCCTATCCCAGCACACAGCTCTATGAATTAAATACTCTGCTTACCTTTGGGGCAAAAACTGAGATGAAGCAAATTCTTAGCTTCCTACTGGATAGGAGAAACTCAGCAGAGAGTAAAGAGCAGGACTGCCGAACCTAACAAGGAGCTCCTTCAACAGGCTGGTACCGTCAAATAGTTAGATGGGAAGAAAACACTGAAAGAGTGGATAATATTAAAAGAAATATTTCTTCTTAAAACCTCCAGAAAACGCTAGGAACGAATCTTCTTGCATAACCAAGATTTGCTGTTCTGGTTTTTTGGTTCAGAATCTGCTTTGGTGAAAACTTGCTGTATGTCATCATTTCAATTTCCTGTAAATTCCTTTTGCCATTCAAAAAATGATCATATAAACATGTTAGGGTCACTTCACCCCTGTGTGGAGGTTATGATGATTTGCATAGTAGATATGGTTGTTAAAAGAGGATGGACTAAAAACAGATTCTTCATTTTTACATTAAACCCGAATCATGAATTAGGAAAAGCAGAGCATGAAGGAAAGAGAAGAAAGTCCTGGCACACCTGTAGCCTTCAAATATTAGATTTCTTGCCAGTCTATTCTAGTCTCTAGTTCCTAAACCCACCTAACAATATAATATCTGAACGTCATATGATAAGAAATCTGTCTTGGATTGCTTTCTCAAGTTTGGGCCATTCTGGGAGAAAGTGGGCCGATATATACCTACATGTAAGAAAGCAAGTCCCAGGCAAAAGAGGAGGTATTGGAATTTGTGATGGTCCTTCATTCCCACGAGTTTATTCTGCAAACTTGGAATGAAACCTTCACAACACACGAAAAGACATTAACTTCCACATAAGATATTCACATTGCTTCAGGTGTTCATTTACCAGCAGAGATTTCAAGCACTGAATAAGCATCAAATAAGGCAGAAAAGAATTAAAAATGGCCCCTCCACTTAAGTTTTCCATATGATTTTTTTTTTTAAAGGGGACCAAGAGAATGCTAATTGGACTTAAAAGAGAGTGCATAACAGAAACACAAGGGTATTTTGAGATTCGAGTTTTAAACACCATAATGCTAGATTGTGAGCTTTAGTTATAGCAGAGTAAATCTGAAGTTAATCCATTGACATCAAACCAGAACCAGAGTCACTGAAGTCAGTTACTCTGGATTTAGACTGCGATGACTGAGATTAGAATTTGGCCCATGCGGTTTAGATAAGGTCAATGTATATAAAGGAAAATAGAAACTAAGACAGCAGAGTGCAGAGAAACTAAGTTGATAAATAGAATGGAAGAATTTACATATGAGGAGAGAATTACTTAGTCTTGGAAGAGTAATAAAGATGATTAAGAGGTGACATGACTGAGGTATTTAAACTAGCTGAAGATTATTACAAAATTAAGCTTGATGATCTATTTGAGTTTGTTGAAGAGACCAGAACTAGAGGATTTAGGTTTAAGTAAAGTGGGAATATATATAAGAAGAATTTAAGGAAGCACTGTTTTACAGAGACTGATAAAAAGATGGAAGGTACTTCAAATTCAAATGTTAGAGACATGCTGCATTAATATTTAAGCAAATACTGTAAGACTATCTGCAACCTAATACATTTAAGTGGTATCTGTTGGTTTTCTACCTGGAAATAACCAATCATTTTTACAGAGAGCTAATTTCCACTGATTATTTCTTCCCTCAAATATCTAGATCAAATCAAAGATACAGAGCTTAAAGCTGCCCAGGTTTTTGGAGCAATGTCAGTTTTCACTAGGTGCAAATCTCATCTTGTGCTTTTCTTTCACTCACTAAGACTCTCTCTTAGGCTTTGAGAGCTTGGTTGCACGCACCGGCAGGGTGGCATGAGGAAGCTTACACTTCTGTTGTCTGCACATAACCTGTTTGGTGGGTAATTAAAGGATTTTAATCTCCAGCACAGCCAATCTGGCACCTTTCAACAACTCAAACTGACAGGATCAGAAGACAAAAAAGAAAGAGCACTCTTAATTCTCGTTAAAAGAGAAAAAAAAAATATGTGGAAAAGATAAATAAGTCTTATGAACAGTGTATCATTGGCTTTTTGTATCCCTGAATCACTACTGAAGAAGATAAAGCTCAGCCTAATGCCCTACTTCCAAACATCTTTATGTATATAATCTTCTGCCTTCCCCAATACGTGCAGCTCTGCTATAGCTCTGCTTCTTAGGTACATTTTTCATGAGGGTAAATGGCGAGTGGGACTAGTCAGTGTTGTGCATCCCTGCAAATCGAAAGAGAAGTCTGGAAAAGACCAAATAAGGAAACAACCTAAAGGTTTACTTCCATAGTCCTACCTTACATTTTGTCCTCCTCCCTTACTTTCCCAACCCTACAAGCCTTACAAATGGGATTAATCAAGAGAAAGTTTGAAGTCACTTTAAAGAATGGCAGTAGGAGAGGGTGTTAATATTTTACCTTTTTTTCTCTCATATCAGATTATATTATAAGACTCAGAGGAAGTATTATGTTAGGCATATGTAAAATCTCAACCCAGCTCAACTCTTTAGGGATCGCCTTTTAACTCAGACTGCAGGGCTCCAATGTTGTTATGTGAATATGCCTCACACACCACATTGGAAAAGTTTTGTCAAGAGGGCTTCATGAAGGGTGCTTTTTGGTCAGGAAACATGCCATTCAGATGGGAGGTTTGAGGCTGAATTTCCTCAGAACACAAACGCTCTAGACTCTGTTGCTCACCAGCAATTACTCCAACCCCTTTAAGCTATCACCACTCCCAATCAGTTTGAAAAGATGACAGCAAACCTGTCATTCACAACGAAGGGAAGGGCAGGAGAGAGCACTGCTCTGTGAATCCCAGCCTTACAGAGGGAGGACTTGCAAGGTGGGCAGCAAAATTGACGAGATAGATAGATGGGATTTCAGATGATCTGCCACCACTTTTTCCTTTGTGAATCTATGTTGTTGGCTATTTTCTCTTGCCCCATTCAGGGCTGGCTCCATCCTATTTTATTTAAACAATTACCTGAATGTCGGAAGCAAAGTCACTCTAGATTTCGTACATAACTGATGAAGAAAGCTGGCTGTCTTCATAGGGAAATTCAACTTTCGATCAACTGCAAGGTAAATTGCCTTTTACACCTGTACCTGTCTTCCCCCTGACTGCGTAGGAAGACTGCAGTGGCTGCTACTTCTAAATCAAATATCTCAGTTACATTTCTAGTTAGAGCCCTTAGTGTGTAAGAGATTGTGAAGTCCAGTTCTGAGGCACCTGAGGCTTTTCACGAGCTGTATAGCGCAGGTTTGTGAATTCGACTCCTGGAACCTGACACCAAAAGTTAGGTGAAAAATACATTGCTAAGTACCTTTGTGAATCTTTCCCAGGGTCACAGAAGTTGTTAATTAAACTCATTCCACTCATAACTTAGGTTATTATGCTAGCCACTGTAACATCTTTCCTTTTTCTTAGTCTTGTTTCCTTGAAGAAAGAAGACTGATGTGATTATGTGGGTGGGCTGGCTGGCTGTCCCCGCCCTTGAATAGCTTTTTCCCTGAATAAATTCGTTGACCAATTTCAATCACGTGCAAAATCACAAAAATGCTTAAGCTCCAATGTACTTATGAAAATCAGTAGGTAGAGGAAACCAAAACTGATGCCTCCAGTGAGGAAAAAGGGGACAAAAATAGTTCATTGTCCACTCTGTTTGGCAATGGCCCACTGGCTGATCAACCATAGCTTGTGATGGTTTTTGCTCAACAGGGATAAAATAAAAGGGAAGGGTTGGAGGAGAACCTATTACAGTGTGCCAAGCATGGGGAAGTTTAGGGGACAAAAGATTTTTATCTTCCTATATATTGAAAGACAGATTGAATTTGTTCCATTACTTACGGAAGTACTTATTTTTTCAAGGTGAATGTGGTAGGTATGATTGTTTGTCCCATCCAGCATCTAGTAGGGAAATATAGGAGGAAACGGTAATTGCCTAAATAAAAATAATTACCTTTTTTCTTTATTTTGCTCAGTTGAGATTATTTTTGGGTTGGCAAATGTATATTTCTTTGTGCACAGCTCCACTTCCAAGTTACAAATGGAAAAGTCTATTTTTTTTGTAAACTGCAGTTGGGAAGATGGCAAAAACAATTTTAGGGACATACTTAATAGATCAAAAATGCTATTGCCACTTGAGGCAAAATGCAGAACTAGTACAAACTCATTTGGCCAATTCACACTTGTTTGATATATTTCAAAAGCACAATTTTATGCTGGATCAGCTATCATCTGTCTTCCTGCAGTCGTCATCAGGCCAGGATAAACACTATACTGTATGCTCTGATTAATTTGACATAAATACTGTCAAGTTCTCATACCTGAGCCAGATCATGTTTTGTATAGAGGATGATCCAGTTGTGTACAGATCTGGTATTAATGAGCACAGAACCAAGGTTTAAACTACAGCTTCTCTCTCTGTGTAAGTAAGAAATGGTAGCCGAGTACAAGTATAGGTCTCCTCTGATGCTGGCCAGTTTTCCATATTCAGTACAAGTACATGAGCATTTTAGCACTATATCCATATGAATCTCACTTCCCATTATGCTATCCCAAATATTGCACTGAGCCTGCTTTACTCCCAGATGATTATACATAATGAGCAATGTCTGGATGGAAGCGTGCTGCAGGGATTGTGAGCAAATGAGCTGTCTCAAACTTACAATGTGGGACTGCTCTACCGTTAACAGAATCTTCTGACATTATTTCAAGCAGTGAGATTATTAAGTGTCATACAGCTAAATAGGAGAGGTCATTCAATGGAAATATCAGCAAACTCAGTCATATAAAAAACATCATAGTACCAAGTGCTCTATGTGACATTAACCCATCTCTGCCATAAATCTATAGAAGATCTGTTTCAAATTGGCATGTAAAATAATATAATTTTACATGTGGCATGGTAAAACAATGCCAACTTTGTGCATAACAACCTTTTCCTGCAGTGGAAAAGTCTCCATGCTTGGGCTCTTGGCTTGCTGCAAGAAAGAGGGAAGAAGGCAATTTAATAATGCAAATAAAAAGGAAACTGGATAGTTTAAAGAAAATATGGTTACTAGACAGCTGGCAAGACATAGATTTTAAGAATATTCATATCAAACAGCTGATCATGGAGAAGGTTAGCCCATCTTTCTAGGTCTGATCAAATGGCCTCAAATTATGTGTATACATAAATATGTAATGGAAAAAACTTTATGGAAGGCAGAAGACACCATAATCCCAAAATATCAAACCGGATACCTAATCTCTTCTCCCCGGGCTTCAAAGAGGCAGCTTCAACCCTTGGTAAAGCCTGATCTCAATTTATGAAACAGGCATTGTGCTTGAGGGAATGGGAACAAGAAATACTCTGAGGTGAATTTAACCCAGCTGGATCATGTTGGATAACAACACTAACTAGACAAAGAAGTGTCTCCTTCTCAAGAAGAGTGCAGCCCTTTCACTCTGTCCACTCAGTGAAGGACTAGGAAAAACAGAGATCACACAAAGTGAAATAGGATTTCGTGGACAAAATACTGGATTATAACTCAGAAATACTGGAATTACACCTGGCCCTATCATCAGCCTGCTGTGTGAATCTGTTGCTTCACACTTGGCTTCCCCATACCCATCTTTTCCCATTCGTTTGTACAGTTTCTAGCACAATGGAGCCTACACATGTTGCTGTAATCAAGTAATAACAACAGTGGCATGGGATAGCGTAAGACAGAAATGTGTGCAGGAGGAAAGAAAATACTGCGCTCTGTGATAGTCTGCTCCACAATGAGACAGTGCTCCATGAAATTAAACTCATTAGACATTTGGAAGCATGGAAAGGAGATAATGCTATTGTCAAACAGGTAAGGGAAATCATTTAGTAAGATTATTTTTAAAGTATCTGTAACAAAATGGTTAATTCCTGCATGCCCAGACCCACCTGTAAACAACTGTTGGTGTGAGATGTGCTGGGGAATTGAAAGCGTTGCATCTTTTAACCCAGTCAGGAGGTTCTACCATTAAAAGGATGTAACAAAGCTGGATCTTATTTGCCAGTATTGCTTTGGAAACTGAGATGAAAGAAAGGATGCCTTTGTAGTGAAGGGAAAGAATTATTCCTACAATGCAGAAAGTTCAGTTCCAGCCTAGTTCACCGATGCCTGTGTGACCTCATGCACATTTAAGCTCTCTCAGCAGAGGCGTCAAAGTTCCCCTACGGAAGGTGCCGAGGCCAGAGGTGTATGATGGGTCCAGAGGGGGCTTAGACTCATGCAGAGAGGCTATCCTTTAAACATTGTGGTCTGAATGACCTGGGGGTTTTCAAACTTCATCAAATCTCAGTACAGAAACTGAAAGGATGTACCAAGGAAAGATCTCTTCATAGTTGCTTTTTTCCTATGTTTTCCTACGCTTTCATTACTGCCCCTGCCAGAGACAGTGTACTTGAAAGGTTTTCTTCTGCTGAGGAATGGTTGCTCTTCTGTTACAGCTATGTTTTGATATAGATGATTCAGTGCAGGTCTCAGATTCAGATCTCTGCAGGTCTCGGTTTCTCCCATCCACCCTTTGTCTGTCTTGACTAATTTGGCTGTAAGTTTGAATCCTGGCCCCGCTGGTTTATGGGAGTTTTGCCATTAGCTTCACTGAGCAAAGATTTTCTCTTACATTCTTTGAGCTCAGGACTGTCTCTTATTATGTGTGTGCCGTGTCTACCTCACTGGGGTGCTGAAGTCAGTTGGGACTGCCAGATGCTACTGTAATGCGAATAAATGTTAGTATACATGGAGGAAGAAGAGAGATCGTATAGGTTTACTTTTAACCATTATATGAAAATCCTCTCAAACTTGAAGAACTTCAAGATATTACATTAAAAACAGCTTTTTTATTATTTTTTGCAGGATCTCCAGCATTTTTCATGTGCAGACTGAGGGCTAACAGCTCTTCATGGTATTTACAGGAAAAATGCATAGTGCTAAATAATCGCCACATGCCGTGGGAGGAACTTCTGTTTTTAATAAAACCAATCTGGTCTGGATCAATGATAAGGGGGCATAATTTCTTCAAATGGGAAGCCAGCTCTTTGAAAGGAATCTTACAGTCTACATTAATCTCAGATCAGGGTCTGCAGGGTAAGCAGAAATCAGAGGCCTGGCTGGTTTTATGAATAAAGAGAATATTGTCCTTGTCTGAGGGGAAATTCTGGCAAAGAGATTTTACTGGGAGAAAGAAGGAAGGTTTCGGTGCACAGGACAAAGTGCTCTGGAGTCTGTGGGGCTAATTGCTGCTCTCCCTTTCTTTAGGTGTATAAACACTCATTCAAGAGAGTATTTTACTGGATGATTAGCTCTTGCATTAGGGCTCCCCTTTTTTAGGGAATGAATCCTCCCAGTTGCAAGGCAGGGAGCAATAACTGAGCAGAATTGCTGCCCACATCATGATTGCCTTTAGCACTGTCAACCCATATATCATATATTATCACCTCTGTTCACTGCTGGCAGCCCCTCTCTCCAGTTTGCGTGTGTGGGGGCGGCCCAATGCAGTTGAGTCAAGCCCCACCGATATCCAGGGGGGTTTGTTTGCACACAGTGGTCCTTCTTACTACGAGGACCAAGTAGCAGGACTGAGGACTCGTTATCTTCTTCCCACTGTTATGTCTCTATCTTGCTGCTGGATCAGTTCTCCAGTCTCTCTTCTACTGTTGCTGCAGAAACAGCGTCAGTATTCTCCACCCTACATTTCTCGCCACGATAGAATCAATCTAATCTTACTGTCCATTGTTTCTGTAATTAATGCATTGGTGCGTGACAAATTGCTAAACAGAGGAAAAACAGAGATTGTCTTTGGATTGTATGGATCCCAAACAGAAACTGCAGGGAGGAGAAGAAAAAGACAGCAGGTGTCTTAAAGCAAACCAATTGTTGTCACTGGACTCAAGGATGAGTAGAGAGGAGGTAGCCACCAAGAGCAGATCATTTTAAGCAGCTGTCCACTCGGACAGCTACATTTGCTGCAAATAAAGTGGCTTGCAACTGGAAGTGCCTTTACCTGAAGTTCACATTTCCAAATACTACAGCTGAATCAAATCCCATGGATTTTCCTGCCTTATAATAAACAATAACAGTAAGGACATATGTAATGCCTTCATCCCACTGATCGTAAGGTGTTTTATAAACTCTAAGCATTCTTCTTTTACAGCTGAGGAAGAGCAGAGAAGTGGTTTACTCAAGGTCACAATGTAAATCAGCAATAAACCAAAGAACAGACCGTAGGTCTCCAGATTTCAGCCCTACTCTCATACCAATAGATCTCAGTTTCACCTCTGGGAGGAGGGAAAACAGGACAGGCACTTACCAGCTGATTTCATTTTGTGTAAAATGCATGTGCACAGAAACTTAGAATACAAAAAAACAATTTTGCTTTAATTATATGACTGCTTTTGGCCAGTTTTTTTGCAGCTCTAAATGCATTTGCTGTAAATGCTTCTTTAGTTGTGTATTATTACATGTTTCGAGAAGCAGGTTGTCTAAAAAGATACAAGACTTCTCCAGTTTCTGCTATGGATGTGACCACCAGTAAGATGAAAATTTCCATGGTGTTGGAAAAACAGGCAAACAAGACATATAGCCAACCATAATAATTACTTTTTGGCAAAGTGCTTAGTGGAAAATTTCCCATTGTCATTGTACAAACAATGCACGTTCTCCCATGAAACAGTGTCAGAGTGTTTCTCATAAACATATGCACCATTTCCTCTTCAGAAAGGTCAAGTAAAATAGCATCTATCAAGAGGAGCATTTAGAAGCAACCCACCTGTTATTGCCAGCCAACAGCAACTCAGAGAAATGATGCTAGTGTATCTTGGGGAAAGACAACTGGGTCTCTGTCTGCAGTGGATTTTTACGGCGTAAGAGAAGAACACACTGGTTGAAATTCACAATCCATTACTTTAAACTAGCTTTGTGAGGCCCATTAAATTCAGTAAAGATAAATCATTGAGGTTTGGATTAGATGCCTCAATGGGAGTATTGAAAAGATATGTGCTAGTGTATCAATGGAAGAAGTCTTTTCATGCTTCCTACAAGATCCTTCCACTTAGGGGGTTTCACTTTTGAACAGGAGTTATTACAATCAGCAGATATCTTTCTAAAAAGTACAGTGCAGCTCAGCCAAAGGTTATGTGTTTGAAGCAGAAATGGCTGGATGAAATTCTTCTGTCCGTGTCATGTAGGACAACAGATAATATTGTCATAATGGTCCCTTGAACTTTATTAACCACAAATCTATACTGCACCTTACAGCCCGTGATCTGTGAATCTCTGATGATCCATAAATGAGATCTACAGATATAGGAAAGATGACGGTAAAAAGCAAGTTCATTTTCACTCTACAGCATACCATGGTTGGGCAATTTGTAAAGGAAGAGGGGCACATCACCAGGAGAAAATATTTATCGGTCTACCAATAACAAGAGACTAGCTACTGAGAACCTGCAAATAATTGCTCCCAGGTAAACAAAACTTTGCTCTTTCAATTGGTTTTGATCTTGACATTAAGCTTTTTTTAAAAAAAAGAATGACTGAAGTATCTTCCAGGAAAATGAGTCCCTCAGATTTCATTCCAATTTTCAGTCTCCCCCAATATTCTGAACCACCTCTCCAATGTGGGAACACTAAACATATATATGTATATGTATTTTTATACACGTGTATACAGATCCTTTGAAGAAGGTATCCTTTAGAAATCTGCAAAGACACTGGATGGTTCAGAGGAGAACTGTGTCAGGGTAGGTACTGAACAAACAGTACTGAAAGGTTTCTGAGTGACTATAATGCATATGACAAATGGAAAGGGCCACTGAAATCTGAAGTCTTGCAGAAGAGAAGTTTAATATGCAGGTCATCAGGGAGAGGAGGAAGAATTGGACAACTTGAAGGGCAAATCATGCTAGAATTCTGTGCAAGCCACTGAGCACAAATGACAAATACACCCAGAGACAACACTCATGTGCACAAATACACTGTATAATCCCAGACACTGTAAGAAACATGTAAACATTCGAGCTTGCATTTGCATACATTCTGAAAATGCTAGAGGACGTTTTTGCAAGCTATTATTTAATTTATTCACAAGGTCGATTTGGAAACAGTGTTCAAATGTTTTGGAAATACGTCAAGAACATCGTTTTATTTCATGGTATTGTGGTAGCATCTCATTATATTAGTCTAATATGAATGCAGCACAATGAAAAAGCTATTGTGATGGTATTGTACTAGGCTAAATAGATAGAATGTTATTACAGTACTGTAAAAGGAAAGATTTATAGGTTAGCATTTGCATTTATGAGTAAGAACAGCACACGCAGCCACATACTTGGCTATTTGGACTCCCAAGGAAACTAAACCTTTTGTTATATTCAGAGTAATCAGACATTTGAGTAGTGAACGACCCTGCTATTGCTGGAAAAAAGCAGCAGCAAGGGAGAATAGGTGTGTTGACTCTGCTTCTGGAACAGTTTCTTCTGCCACACTCCCCAGAGGTTTTATCCCCTTTCAACAAGAACATCAGGATCCCAGACAGAATAGGATTCAATTGCACATCAAAGCAGCCTTTTTTTCCAGGATGGACAACTAAGGGGCACAATTTTAATTTCAACAGAAATGCAGCCAGCAGGGAAACAAAACTACCTTGTATGAGCTGAGGAATGTCTTTGCCTTCTCCAGGATATTTTCCACTGCGATTAGAGGCAGAGGTGATGGAGGAGAGCTGAGGGGATTTCTCTGTCTTCTTGCTAAAAACATTTTGCCAACTATGAGAGGTTTTCAGTAGGGCATCCCTTCATCCCCTTCTCTCCCTTGCTGAGTTTGGATTGATGAGATCTATGAGGTTTCTATTTAAAGGAGAAAATCCCTGTTCGCTTTCGACTTAGGTGAATAAATATGATCTGGAGAGGAAAAAATCCTGAGAGCCAGATCCTCGGTGTTGTAATCACCACAGTTGCGCTGGCTAGAATGAAACTACACTGATCCGTATCAGCCAAGGCTCTGGCCCAATACTGTGAACACACCTTTGTAAGCTGTTTTTGTTAAATATCTCTCCATGCTATGACTGTTGCTGCTGTCTCTTGAAAGAATAGATATTTTAGCGACAACTGCTTCCAACAGGAAATCTAATATAATAATGAGAAGTCTTAAAAACAGAAAATAGCACTCAGCTGTGGAATAAGGGCTTGATGGAAAGCCTGTGGAAACCAGTGGGGATCATACCATGACTTCTCATAGGTTTTGGATTATTCCTAAAAATGAACATTAAAAAGTGTCTGAAGGAAACAGGTGCTTCATTCTCAGTAAACACTGCTGTGAAGTGACATGTTTGTTCCCTTAGGCCCTACTGAAAATCCCAAATAAGATCACAAATGTGGAAGACTTTCACTCGTAAGTGAATTCTGGAGAAAGATTTTTACTGTGAAATTTGCAATTGCGTGCTTTCAAGAATCACATCCTCATGTTCACTTTGGCAACACATGCATCGATTGGATGTCAGTCTGGAAGAATGGGTTTTCAATCTTGCTTTATGGAGCAGATATCTTTGTTTAACAAGGGATACCAGCCTGTGAAGTGCTGGATGCTTTCTGCCAGATGCTGAATGTCTTCATTACTGCTGAAAGTACTCCACATCCTGCCAACATTGGCCAGCAAGGCAGGAGGACAGTGTTTGGAGAAAGCAATCCCCTGCCCTCGCAAAAAAGAGGTTGGTAGTCCATGCTCCTGCACACCAACAGCGAGCTCGTGAATACACTGGCCTGTGTTACTAAAGAAAACACTACAATCAATTAATAACTTTTTATGAGATTTACAATTATTGTCCTTCTCCTCCATCTTCCAGTGATGGAAATAACTTGCTTCAGACTTCTCCACACGAGCCAGCACACTTCCTCCATTCATGCCAGCCCGGCTGCACGCCACTCCTGCCCCCCTGAGAAGAGAGAGGGACCAGCAGTCCCACTGCTCTTCACCCTCAGAAACTGCCCCGTGGTGTGGGAGGCGCTACCACTGCACTCACGTGCTGCCTGGCTTACTTCCTTCCGTGGAGTCCGAGTCCATCCCTATTTACTTATCACCTTACCTGCTACAGAAGCATAATAAAAGGGATAAACTGAAATGTCTTCCGGAATTTTGAAGAAGGGGGGACCAGCCAAGCTGCTGGCATGCTGCAGTCTGAGGAGCACTGAGTATTATAAACCTTTCTGCAGAAATGAAATCTCTTAAAGTACAGTCTTGAACTCATTGGTATCAACGTCAAAACATGTTCTATTACACTGCCAGGGTTTCCTCCCAGATACCTTACAAAATTTTATTAAACTTGTTCAGAAATAAAATCTCCTGAGGAATCCTTGATACAGTAATAAAATAATAACTAGATCTAAAAAAAAGGAAAATTAGAAGGTTTGGCCCATGAAATCTTTTTTCTAAAAAAGCAGAAGAGCCGAAGTCTTTAGGGTGCTGACTAAAAATTTTATCCAACCTATTGATTTTAAATAGAGAGCATTCGGGTATTATGGGAAGTAACAATATATAACCGATAAATAGACGGAAAGGTACACAAGCAAACTGACATTTATTGATTAAAAACAACAACATAAAGAGCTTTATATATCTGAGAAAGGCCTTTTCCCTTCTCCAAAAAAAATATGTATATAAATACAAATCTTTGAGATGCTGGATCCTGTGGGATGCATGAGGAGTTCTCTGGTTTTAGCAAAATTATAATATCAATAAGCAAATGAGTTATTGCAAAGAAATAGTTCCTATTAGAGTTAGAAAATAACACTACTGAGCTGCTTCTGGTTATAAGAAACTACTGCTCAGAAATATCAATTAATTCTGATCAATGCCTTAAGTGATTATTTAAGACCAATTTAATCACATTGAAACTATTTCAAAGAAATATTTGGGTTTTTATTACCATAACATATTCCTCCCCATCTTTATAGGTAGGATCAGACAGAATTAACCTCTGATTTTGCTACCCACACCTTATTCATGTTAAACCTTGTTGTTGACTACTGAATTACAGATTGTTCCAAGGTTAATGATGAAGTTTAAACCACTGAACTATTAGGTGTTATTTTTTGCCAGAGAATTCCCATCCATTTGCTACCTACAGAGCTACCAGAGTGAGTTCTGTACAAAGCCCAGCTGCTTTCAATCAAATCACATTTGGAAAAGACGATGAGTTTTAGGTGCCTCATGGCAGAAGTTGCCATCCAAGTCACTGTCTTAAAAACGTGACTGTTATGTGCTTACTCCCAGAAGTATAATCCATGCTCTGGATTACAAGTAAAGAAAGATGTCTATGATCTTCTCACAAAAAGCCATCCTCAGTTCAGAAAATGGCAGAAAATTAAAAACTGCACTGACTGTTGTTTGCTACTGACTAGCCTTCTGTGGCTCTTTCCTCAGCATCTCAAATTTTTGGCTCACATTCTGGATGAACCTAGCTTTTCTCATTGACCATACTTTAGGGAAACTAAACAGATAATTTTGATCCTACAAATCACCTGCTAAGGTCAGGTAGGTGAAAATGAAATATTTATACATAGTCTTACTTTCACCATGTAGAAAAAAGTCCACTGACTTAAAAAGGAACACATATGCTTAAAGCTAGGTATCTAGTTAAAGGTCTTGATGATTCAGTACCTTTATGCCAAAGCAGAAAATAATAATCAACTTCTCTGTTTCATCTCCCAGCTGAATTCAACTTCTAGAAGCTTATCACAAGTGCCATGACACTTTTGTTTGATTCTTCTCAGTGGATCATGTCTTCAAAGAACAATCATGCTACACATTTGCAAATAGAAATATTTGTTAAAGCCAACGTTCATCCCAAAGGGATCTCTCCATATGAGTGTACTGCTGGATTTTTGTGTTTTACAGGAATGTAAAATAGGAAGTGGTTTATTGTTCAATACTGAGCCTGCGACAGACTTCTAACTGGAAAATTTGAGACCATAAACACCAAATGATCATATCTTTCAGTCCTGCTATCATGCTTGAAAGGAAATTATTTGGTTCATTAAGTATTCTGCAGGTTAAAAACAAATTATCTCTATTTGTATTTATTTGCAGATCTAAAGAGCTATTGAGCTCACAAACCTCTTCCGGACTATTAAAACCATCCAGCACCAATTTTAAGAGTGCTCGGGAGGCAGCTTGCAAGCAAGTAGCACCCAAAACCAGGGACAGACTTTCAGAGAGCGCAACCTCCAACACATTGAGCTTATTTTGGGGCACAAACAGGAACCAAGCCCTTCTGAAAATCTGTGCTTCATTATGAATTCTGAGTATTATTAAAAATCTGGTGCTCATTGAAGGTGCTGAGTACTTGAAAACTCAGTGCTAGATTCTCTTGAATTTCCTGTTGGAAAGTTGTTTGTATGCCATACAAGGTTTTTGAGTTAGAAATGTGTTTTAAAGGAATTTTGAGATACATATCTAGCTACCAGAATACCTATTTAAAATATGTTTTAATCACTGATGTAGGAAAAAAAGGGTGACTTTATTGTGTGGTGACGTCATTACATATCACACATTCAGTGGCATCATAGAGCTAGAGAAATAAAAATCTGAGCAAGTTTCTAATAAAGAGTTGAAAACAAAGAAAATATTTTTAGTCCAATTGTTTATAATATTCTGAAAACAGAAGATAACTTAGGGCTATCTCAGTTGACTAAGGTATCTGGATTAATTGCTGACATGAAATAGTGGTAGAATTTGGAGAAGCAAAGACTCAAATTTAGGGGCCTTACACTTTAAAGCTACCAATAAAAAGGGCTTTTACAAAGTCCAAACAAAGGCAGTTAAAACAACAGCCTTTTAGGTCTGGGAGGAATGGCTTGAACAGGGCAAAGCAGTTCAATACTGAGCATTTGGCATTATTTTTCCCCTCTGGGCCACACCATTGTTCTGCCATTTTGAATAAAAGAAAAAGCAAAAAAAGGATAATATTTTTAGGTCTTACATACTTGTACACTCCCCTTAGCTCTTCACAGGAAAAAGAAGTATGATGAGATAAACTAGATATTGCTCATATGAAATAATCCCAGAAAAGACAAATTCTAATGAGCAAAATACTGTAATAAGGATTAGACACTCTTGGGCTTTTGAATATTCATCTTCAAATGTTCAAATGTTTAATGCCTCAGTTTTTAAAAGGCATTTGGACAATGACCTTAATAATATGCTTTAATTTTTGGTCAGCCCTGAAGTGATCAAGCACTTGGATTAGATGATCATTGTAGGTCCCTTCCAACTGGAACTAAACTATTCTATTCTATTCTATTCTATTCTATTAAATGATGGTCCTTTATGAGGACTGATGACATAAAAAATACTTGACTTTCTGCAAGGATACAAAAAACCAACTCTTTTGGGAGGACACCACTGGGATTTACCAGTGGTGAAGAAGAATCTGCTACACAAAGTAAGTTATATATAAAAATACAGCTAAATCCATGTGTAATATAAGCCAAATACCTTCTAAAAGACTAAGAAGAGAGAGTGTTTCACATTTATTTCTCAGGTAGTCTGCAATGTCCTGTCCACACTGCAATCTGTAAAACATCTGGGGCTGATCTGAGACTGCTATTTCACCAGATGTGCTAGATAATTTGTCCCTCCTCAGGTGCAGCGATGTGGACACTGCCTGCATAATGAGCCCGTAATCTTCCATCTCAGATGCTCATTGTGGGGAAGGCTCTGGTTCCTCCTCTTTCGTATGATCTATGATTGTTTGTTTCCTTCCTCTGCCTTAGGTGGAAGCTAAAAGGATCTGGGCTTTTGAGGGACATTTCAGTGGAGACCAGCAGTGCCACGTCCGCTTCCTCCTGGTGGCGACTATATGGTGGATGAGAGCTCCAGGGACAGTCCTGTCCTGGCCCAGCTGCAGGAAGGTGTCTATGGAAGGTGAGAATAGCTCTATCCGGAATATCTTTCCATCCACCCCCTAAGAGCAGATAATTTCCATCTGCAGCATGCTAATGCAGGGTAACAGGGAGGTAAGACCGTTGTGTAAAATGATCTGTTTCATTTCATCCGATTTAGCCCAGTGAAAAATTAGTCTTACACCCACCAACGCCCTTAAAGGGATATGCTCTTTTTAATGTGTGAGATGAAGAACGGGAAGGATAAGAGATGAAAAAGAAGAACTGTGATAACTGTGGGACCTAGAAGCTATAGTGTGCTCAATTAATTAGAATCTTCACTTGTTTAAAAAAATGGTCTCTCTGTGCACATATTTAAAAACTGGTAATAAAATATCACTACTGTACCACTATGGAGTCTCTTTGAGATGCTCAATGAAATACTTGAATTACAAAGTAACAATTTCTATTGTTAAGAGTTGCTGCTATTCTCTTTTTATTGATGTCATAAAGTAGGTATTTATGAGATGAGGTTATTAAGATCAATAGTATAAATGGAACACCTAATTCTCTCTTTTTCAGGCCAGCACAAAGCATTCCTCCAGTGGAATCTGTGAGAATAAAAGGTGACTGGATACTGTCAGTTAACCCTAATCCAAATGCAAAGAGCTCACCCTATTAACAATGAGTCATTTTTTACATGTTTCTTAGATCTAAAACTATCTTGTCCCTAAGTAGCCTTTATGAAATGTACAGATTTGAATTCATTGCAGGACTGGATTTGCCACATTTACAACTAACACCGTAATTCTATTTTTGCCTTTTTTAAAATAAGAAAGAGAAGATGGAACATTTTATTTTAAAATCCATTTAGTGGTATGTTTTTAATAAATATGATCCTTCTTTGTGAAAAAAAAAAGTCCTTTTGCAAAGATCAAAACTCTCAGATTATAGGGCTGATACTGTCTTCCCATCTACTGAATAATGAGCTGCAAAGAAACTATGGTATGGACTGGACTAAATCTATACACTAATGAAGAACTGAACCTGTATTTCTACAGCTTTGCTACTCAGCCCAAGTTGCAAAAGGCAATGTTTTTGAGCCAAATGCAGTCACCAAACTCTCTCAACTATTTCTAGTGATCTTATTCTTGTTTGCCATTTACCTTTTTCACTTGTAATCAGCAGCAGCATCAATCACTGCTAATTTAAGCTCATGATTAAATAATATCAGCTTAGTTTAGTGGTCATCATTAAGGGAAAAGATTTGCCAACAGCTGATCATGCTGTTGTTCCTAATAACTCTGCTGCTAGAATTCCATTCTACAAGCACTTGCTAACTTCAATAAAATTTACACATAGGAGCAAGGGTTTGAAAAGTTGTTTAATCACTCACTAGAAGATGGTGAGTGCTCTCCATTGTTAAATGAAGGAAAATCTTGCAGAAAAATTTTTTCTCAGATTTATGTTAAACACAATACTTAGAAAATTTGGATTAACTTCAGCAACAGAAAAAAAAAAAGAAAAAAATTTATAAAATAATAGAAGCATGTTATCATTCTAGTATTGCTCAGTACCCTGCATTAATAATATATTTTTAAAAGATGTGGTTTTCATAAATGCACTGCAAAAATTGCTTTAATACTTAAAAACCTCAAAAAGCACACAAAAAAACTTTAACATCTTATTTCACATCAAAAGAGATTCATTATCCCTTATCTTGATCGTTTTGTTTGTAGTGTTGTACAATGAGTTATTTGAAACCGTTAGCAAACTGAGACATGAGTTTCTACTGCAGCTCTTGCCAGTGAAACTGTTGAATGAGAAAAAGTTCAATACCTCACACAGTTTTCCTATGTGGCTATGCATAAGAACTTTGTACCCATTGAAGTGACTGTTATCAGACACAGCAAATTTGCTATGAAAATTAAAGTACATAATCTGTTGCATCCCAACGCTAACAGTAGTAATTGACTGGTAAAGTCTTTTCCACCCTGCTTATACACCTCTGAGGGTTGCAAAAATCATAGACAAGCTATCTATGGGTTTTGCACTGTCAGCTATTGTGTGTCAGCATGTCTGGTGACAGGGAAGGGTGTAGAAAGCAGTGCTGGGATTGGGGAAGGGATACGGTGAATACACAGCTCCACGGTGTGTCCCCACACATGCTGAGGGCTCCTGCTCAGCCCTCTTCTCTGTCCTGGGGCACGTTCCTCCTGGGTGTGCTGCGAAACTTTACAGGGCTAACACAAAGCTAACATTTGTGTCATGCTGAAAAGTATTTGAGGAGGAAAAGACCCCTGCTTGTGTGCCAGGCTGTCTGTTCCCCATACTATACTCAAAGCCTCTTTACTGTTATGCCGCAAAGTATGAATCAGAGGGAATAGGGAACAAAACTGTTCTAGACAGCAAATCTGAGTAACAACATGAAAGCTAC
Organism: Fulmarus glacialis; assembly: GCF_000690835.1. Lineage (NCBI taxonomy): Eukaryota > Metazoa > Chordata > Aves > Procellariiformes > Procellariidae > Fulmarus > Fulmarus glacialis. Next base: position 11,414 of record NW_009194822.1, on the reverse strand, counting down.
ATACTGTGCAATGCCATTATATGACTTCAAATCTTTTGTACATTATATACCTATTACATGCTTAAATATAGGCATTGCTAAAGCATAATTAAAATGTTTGTGATTACAGAAATAAAAGGAGAAGTTAAAAAGCAGCACTGTATTACCTCTATAGGACTGCTAAACCTTGCCTGTAGGCACAGAAAGAAAAGCCACCAGCATGAGGCAAGGAGTGTACAGGCCTTTGGCTCCATCTGAAAAAACAAGCTAATAGGTAGAAGGGTAATTCTCTATTGGTATATAGCTACAGAAAACTACTTTCTCTTAGTTCTGCAAGCATGGTTCCTTGAGCAATGTTTCCATGGACATGCCACAGGGCACTGGTTTTAGTGGGAGCTGTGCTATTCTATGATAATACTTGTTAACCTGTGCTAGTACTTACTGTGGGTTCTTTTCCTCTATTGAAAAAACCCATACATTTTGTCAAAAGGAAGAAAAATACTACTACTAAAATACTTCAAATGTTAATTTGATTTGGGGTTCTCAAATTTTTTTTTTTTTTCCCCCTCCAGGAAAACAGACACTGATTTCCCTTTACCTAAAAAAAGAATTTTCCACAGGGAAATGTTTAAGTGAGCACTTGCAATCTGCTTTATTGATAACTTTGCAGATAAATTGCTGCAAACACCATGGACTTTTATACTTTGTTTTGTTTAATAGTTCGAGAGAAGTCCATAAGTGAGATTGTTGCCATGATTGGGAATCCTTGATTTAGCTTGCAAAGACTTAGTTACAATGTCCTAAGGATGAAGAATTAAATGAGGACTTTGTACTTCTTTTTCGGTCTGATCCCAGAAGATGCTTGGGCTAGATTATCTTCTATAACATGTTTTGCCACAGTCTCTAGAGAAGACCACCTCCTTAAAGGACAGCATAGTAATCTAATAAAAATCCAATCTATGGAGATCCATTACTGTGCAACTGGGAAAACCAAACCAAACAAGATACTAATGTAAAAACCTCAGTGAATTCCTTGGTGCATTATATGTACTACAGCGTTTACAAATGACCACATGGATTGTGTAATATCATCTACTGTGGAGAGTTTCTTTTATAGGTCCCCTGGGCTGAAATGTTTAGACACAATAGAGCTGAGCAGAGGGGCCAGTTGTAGATTTAACTGGGAATTCTTCTGTTTTTATGGGCTTGTATCTCAGCCATATCATAGCTTTAAAAATTGCTTTTGTATTTAATAGTAGGAGAGCTTGACCTGAGCGTGGAAACAACACATGTATCCCTTTAACTAAGCTCTGCATAGGACTGCAGATTGAATTGTAGAAAGATATTAGCTCTGTGAGTTAAGATGTCATTAGCTGCCCAGAAAGGGTAACTTCACATTTTTTATGCTGGTACTTTAGAGATCAGAAGTGTTAACCTGGAAATGGCATTCTGATTTAAATCTCTTTAACGTTTGGAAGGATTGGTCATTTCTTTACACCACATTGCTCTTTGAGGAGAGTCCTTTGTTCAGCATCTGTAAATTGCCTATGTGTGGATCTCTCTTAAGAAGGGAGAAAAGGATCCTTTCAATTGTTTCATGAGTTACTCAGATCTGTCATAAAACTGCCACTTTGGATTATTGCTTAAATGTTGGCTGCAGGCTGAAAAGAGTATGTCCATGCAGCACTCACCCGGTTCAGGTGGGGTCTATAAAAAGGAAACTCTTGCTCTGCAGGGAGATACTTGTCAACCTTATTTATTTGTAAAACTGGTTACATATTTTGGCACTCACTTGTGCAGTTTGACACTGACAAAGCTTTTGACAAGATGAAGTAGATACACAATATTTATGTAAGGTTCTCAGAAAGTGCACATTCAGAGCAAACTTTATTAACTAGACCTGAGCCCTTTCTGTGTCAACTAGCAGCTCTTTGCAGGAAAGACCTCAGATCTTCTGCCCTTTGCCCTTTAACAAGATACAAAGCTGGGATGCAGGTGATACAGGACTCAAAATTAGCAGTTCCAGCTTTACGTGCATTCTTCTGTTTTGTTATTCAGACACCCTTTACTGGGCTACAGGTTGTGTGGGACAGAAGGTGAGAAACAAGGAGCTCATCTTGAGGGATGTTTAGCAGCTTCAATTCCTATAAACACCAATTCCTAGGACAATAAAGGATTCACTCGGCACTTTACTGGACTAGGTTCTGTATGACTGTGGGCATTTTGCTTTATAGTCAAGGAATAACCTCCAAATAACGGCAAAATGAAATTAAGAATATTGTAAATATGTGTACATGCATACATAACTTAGATTTTTTTTATTAATATGTCTTAAATTCATATCTAATTGTATTTAATCTGGAAGGTATTTTTCTACAGTTAGCATTGGAGTCTCACCTTATCAGGAAGTTCAGTGAGGAAAACTGTGAAAGACAAGAATTAGGTGGACTAAAGTGTATTCATTTTGTATTCATTATGTAGTCATTATCATTATGGGAGATCTGGGTTTGCATTGAAAAATTACTGATTTCCACCAAAGTCCAAGTCTTTGCACAGATTCCTCATAAGGTAGGATTCTGGTACATATTTGGAAGAAAAGAATGAAAACCAAATGAGAGATTTTATCATGACCTCCAAAATCTTCCATCAAGAGAAAGAATTGCTTTACCTGAGCTGTATAGCTGCTTGGTTAAGGTGCAAGAAAGAGAATATAAGCAGGAGAAGTGTGGAAATGTAAGATCAGGTGATAGAGGTAGGCAGCCATTGGCCTGAAACTGAACTGAATCATCGTCTATCTCCAGGAACATATTTGAGGAAACTCCATCTGAACTTTCTGAGGACTGAGGTTGTCAGCAATTTCTAACATCAGACAGCCCAATAAGAAAGTTATATAGCACTGGCATTCAGTACCAAATACCATACAATACGTCTGGTTCACCTTTGCAGTGCTCGAGCAATTACCCCAGTGTCTAGGACACATTGCACCTACTGCACATGTGGTTCACAGCCAGGTTGTGGACATGCTATGAATCCAATGATCCATCCCTGCTGCTGACTAATTCTGACATGGAGGGTGTCAAGAAGAGGGAATAAACCAGAAGATGAAACAATAATAAGGATTTCTGTAATTTTGTTGTGGAAGCAGATTTTGCCAGTGTCTTTAAAATGGTTTAAGGTATACTGTTGCACGCAGATGATTTCTCCCAATTTTTGTGCAGGACTAAAGTATCCACTGCAACCCAAAACTGTCTTATGGTAATTTGTTATTCTACATAATTCCACTGTGGTGGAACGGCCTCCTCACCGTATCACCACGTGTTTCCTTTGCAGGCATGGTGTGTTGCTGCCTCACATCGTGCCTTTCCTTGGACACTACCTTTCTTGAGCAAAAGGAGAAAATATTGCACAGTGTTAGGCTGTTAGCTTGTGTAGGGATTTCTGTTGGGACAGACACAGAAAAAGACACATCCCCAGCTTAGCCTAACCTCTGAACCTCTCTCTCTACTTCCAGACTACCTGTATTTTCTGTTCTACCTTCCGACCCTACTGTGACACAGCAAGACACTTGGATTTTTTCCCCTGATTACATACAAGCTTTGCAATGTAACTGCTGTATTGCAGGCTGGGATTTCATATATTGTAATCAAGTGTGATCAATTCACTGCAGGTGCTATGGCAGGCAGAGGACGATGCAGTCCCTATTTCCTAAGTGCTCCCAACCTAACTTCTAAACGTTGCTGCCAATAGGGGTGATTGGCAGTGCCTTCTATACTGCGAGGAGATAATTGCGGTGCTATGGTATTAGCAAGTGAGACTCATTCTGTAGTTTTGCTATCGTGGAAAAATTCTGATAAGAGCCATATGGGGTAAAAGAGCAGGGTTACAGCAATACAGTTACAGGGTCATTTTATCCAAGCATAGGTGTGACTGAGATGACAAGTGAATTTTTCTACCATATATGTCTGCAGGCAAAAAATCCAAAAGACTGTAGACTCTATTTCTAACTCAACTTACTGTGACCGCTGAAGAACAGGAGAATTTTCAGTGACGAATTAATGTTATGAAGGGGTTTAATATTACATAGCTCATGGCACACCAAAGATCCTTAGCTCTTAGCTCATGATAATCCGGATAGAATTTAACCTACAAAACTTAAAAGGTGAGTCTGCATTACTTTTAAGTACAGAAAAAAATCTATTTTATACTGTCATTCAGATCCAATCCAAAGCTCT
>NW_009194822.1:0-7172 GCF_000690835.1 Fulmarus glacialis | reverse complement strand
TCTTTCCCTCGATTTCAGAAGGCTTTGGATCAGGTCCTGATAGTCACAATTCCAAACTGTGTGATATGTAAAAGTGTCTTTTTTAAGTGCTCCTTGCAATCAGATAAAACTCTTTCCTAAATGGCATCATTCAATATACAGATTGTAGCAGATAATTGTAATTGTAAATTACTGTAGCAAGCTTAGAATCAACTATTTAAGTACTCACCTGGCAAAAATGCAAAAGCTAACTTTTTTCCTCCTTACTTTCCAGTATATGTTTCATTTTTCATGGCTCCTTAACTCAGATATTGCAGTGGGCAATTTGGATTGAAACTTGGCATAGAAGTTGTCAGCCTCCAAGCAAATATTTGTCATTTAAAAATCATGAGGCTGTTGAGTAAAACTTGGCAAACTGTTCTAAAACTCTATATATGGCAACTATATTTGCAAAGTATTAATGTGCAGGGTATGCACACTTTCTGGCAGAACACACTCTCATGCATGTGTGTGCAAACACACAAAATACACAAATACAATTTCCTTGCACGATCGGTACTCTTCATAATGTCTTGCTGATGATTGTGTCTCAGAGATCTGAGTGTGAACATCATTTTGGATGTGCCTTCCATAACAAGGACTGCTCAGTATTTTATATTCACTGGAATAATAGAGTCTAATACCTCCAAAAGGGGTCTTAATGGCTAATATGCACAGGCACATATTTTGAAAGCACACACTTCAAAAATATGGAAATAGAAGCATGAAAGGTAAATTTATAATTTCACACATAGCATAAAATTGTAGAATATTAAGCTTTTTATAAATTCTCAACAACAACGGGAAAAAGGAAGGAAAGAACAGAGGTATTTCAAGAGACTCCATAATACCTAATACTTAATTATCTAATTATAATTACCAATTTATAGCTTCATCTTGCCAACTGCAGAAGCACAGAGAAGCTTTTGCTGTTGAATTTAATGAAAGTTGAAGCTGACCAGCAGCTAGCAGGACTTTTCAAAACTTGTAGGACTGAGGTCTTTGAACACATCTTCTTGGTGCTTCATGATCAGCAAACGAGACGCTGCAATGGACAGGAGGAAGTCGCAGCCAGGAATTCACTGCCTAAAGTTGAGGAAAGAATTAAGGATGAGAATAATAATGAAAGGTGCCATTCATGCCAAACCAAACACAAGGGGCTTAAATCCAGCACACTACCAGAAAGAATGACCTAAAAAGATCATAGATCTACTCTCTGCCAGTGCAAAGATATTTTATCAGCTTTCTTCTTCAGCAACGGTAAGTGACTCAACATATTAACTCATACGGCAGACACTACACTACAATAAAAAATAACCAGTTGAATTTGGGGCAGATTGGAAGCTTTAATTTAAAAATGTCCATGCTTGTCAATTCAATTAGATGAGAATTTACTGGCAAGACAAGCTAAGCAAATCTTGCCAAAATATAAGAAAAAGACAGACTCATCAGATAACTGTCTGAGGCAGGTACAACCCACCAGGATAAGCATTTCCCTCTGCTTTAAAGTTTCCTCCACGGCATCCATATGTCAGTAGTGTCCTATCCCTGAACTGGGAACAGGTTCTGCTATTGCAAGCTGCCTATTTGCCAGCCCGCTCCTCTCACTCTGTGTCAGTCTAAATCCTTCCTCTTTTATTCTGATGTGACAGAGGGACGCAGTGAGGTGTTTATATCTGCCCATCTCTAGCTGCCTACCCAACTCACTTATGACCTAATCACTGTAATTTCCAACAGCCAAAACTAACAGGTTTGGCTGTTAGGTGTGGGAGGACAGACCACTGCTACCAGGGGTCTCTCCTAAAGCTCTTACAGTGAATAGCACTGGGTTGCGTTTTTGGTTTGGTTTTATTTTTGAAACTTCATACACTAAAAAAAATTGAGCTGTGATTATGTGGTATACACCTAATTAAAATGTACTATAATTGTTGAAGTATTTTACTGAAGTCATTTTCTTTTTCAAGCGACAGGTTTACCAGATGATAAAACTTGTCTTGTGGTTTCTCTGCCTTTGCCAAGAAGCTCAGAGCTAAGTACAGAGGGTGGGGTCAGTCCTGGACATCAACGCCCCCCCTACCCCCCCGTGAATGGCAGCATTTTTCACTAAGCTCTCATGCTCAAAGCTTAAGTCAGGCTTTTTGCCAAACACTCAAGTCCAAGACAAATAGCCTATGTGGGTGTTTTGTGCACAAAGATGACTGAGGTTCATTTTAGCTAGATGGATAAACCTTTTGAAATCTGGCTTGTTAGAACTGACTATATTATAGATCAGAGTTAGCTGTTTATTGAAAAGCACTGTGAGAGGAATGTAAATTACCCATGAATCAGAACAACCTGGGAGTGAAGCACCAGCAGCTCTTGGTGAATGTGTTGTCACCTATTCTCACAAACAATGCAACCATTTATATACGGTGGATTCATTTTTTTTAAATGACCATGTTCCAGTTCTGTCTTTTCAAGTTTTCCCTTGTTCTACAGAAAAATGACGTACAGATGTATGGAATTTGCAAGGAAAAACTCAAAGCTCCCTAAATCTCCTGATTTTTTTTTTTTTTATTTTTTTAATATAGCTCTATTCCATAAGGGCTATTTTCTGTTGGTGGCAGGGCTGAAATTTCCTTATGGGTGAAAAACCTAAGTGATTCTAAGCCATGGTTAGACCCTAGTGCTCTATGGGTCCCAGAATAGCTTTATGTACCAGAGGAGGTTTGTTTTGGTTTTTTTTTAATGTCAGCAGCTGAAGCTCTAGTTTATTAAATGTCATACTGCCCCAAATCCTCCATGGGTTGCCACTGAAACACAGAGCATTCCTGACTCATCTTGCGCCTACAAGTTCCTTTGCCCCTTCAGGTCTCCTCTAATTTGTTTCTCACCATTTTTCCATTCTAGCAGAAAAAAAGTGTGTGTAATCGTTCATAATTGCCCAAAACTTCGGAACCCAGAAAGCGCAGTCTGGGATGTCACCTTGTATAATAATGCAGGGGAAGGGAAAGCATCCACAAAACACAGCGTCTCTCGCATCAAAGGCATTTCCCTAAGGTACTGGACTACAGTTAAAAGTTTTATCTTCCCTACAGGGAGTCAGTATTTACCCTTTCCTTTCTCTTGCCTGGGAGAATCACTCTGTTTTCATCCTGAAGGTCGTCTCCTACCCAGTTAGCAACAAAACTAAAAGAAGTTGTGTTGTTGAAAGGTACCACAGTCTACCATGGTCTACAACCATGATGAAAGTACAGCCTGGAGAACAACTCTACTATGTATTTTAGTTGCATTGCATGAGGACTGTCAGTGTCTGCTCAGCCCTGCCTTCCTTCCTGAGATTGCCAGTCGCGTTGTTAGTCGATACATGTTATTTAACACAAGGCAATGTCATGGAGGGACACTCAAGTGAGTTGAGTCAGGGTCACAGGCAGAGCTATCAGATTAGCACACAACTCCACTAAGCTGATGTATCCTGTTCCTCAGCATTTAATTTGATCAGTCTTGATTTAATTTAATTTGATTTAATTTAACACTGACTGTGATAACATGGATATTCTTTTGCTACCATGCAGTAACTCTGCATTGCACTTTGCAGGCAGTGGAGACATACTTCTAGAGCCAAAGCAACAGGACGCTGGGATGTGAGCCTGCAGAGCCTAGGAGATGGGCTGAAAAGCACCGTATAACTTCACATTAGAACTCAAGGAAACTAGAAGACTGTAAAAAGTTCTGTTTACTGATGACCCAGGCTGCATTTGACCCAACAGTGATGAAAATAAAACCTGGTAAAATTTGGTCTGTGTTGATTAAGGTGGTGTTGACAGCACCCTAATGGGTGCTATTAGAAGCATGACAATTATTATGCTGTTTATGGTGCATCTCTATGGGGTTTGCAGAATTACGCATTCTGCACACATCCTAATTACAGAAACATTCAGGAAATACCTTAAAAAAATGAAAAAGCACTTGTAGGTAAAATTGGCAAGTTTTCATAAGGTAAATGCAGCTGTAATACATGCTATTGATCAAAGTACATTAAAATTGCACAGACCAAATAATGGAAATAAAACAAACTATGGAATAGCAGTTTATTCCATAAACACCACTCATCCTGTGTTCAGAATAAACCCTGGATCTTATAGGAAAACTAAATTGCAATTATATAATTAATATTAATATAAACCATATGCATAAGTGGGTTAAATTAAAGCTGAACAGTCAACTTTAATTCTGGCATTACCTAAATCTGATTGCTTTACTTTGCAGTTATTAAACACTGCAATGATAATAATATTGCATGTTGGTTTAATTTTATTTTTTATAACACTATCTAGAGGCTCTTTTTGTGCAGCAGTGACCATCAAAATCATGCTCCCAGAAGAGCTAGAGTAACCATTTGGTTTTATATTCATTGTAAAGCAAATATTTCCAAATAATCAACAGCGACTATATAAGATACACATCACATGCTGCAAAGCAGACGTGAATTTGGCATGTGTTTCCCTTGCCCTCCCATGGACAACAAGCAGGGCAGCGCACGGTTCATGTCACCCGATGTGCTGTTCCTGTCCCTCCACCATCAAGTGCCCTGTAAGTACCAGTTGCTAATAGGTCTGTTTCACAACTTTTTCTTCAGAAGCTCCTTTCTGTTACACTCCTGGCATCTGTTTCTTCTCCCTTAGGAGCTGCTTAACCTAGGTGCATAACACTGTGTTATAGAGAATCCAAGGCCTGATCCAGCATCCACTGAAGTATTTTAATACAGTTCAGTGGGGCCAGACAAGCCAAAGTAAAAGATATAAAGAAGACAGACAGGTCATACTGACAGGTTTGTCTAGTGACATGCACTCTCAGAGGTGCATGAAGAGGCACAGTGACAGAAGGACCACGGCTATCGGTCGTGTAAATCCATGTGCCTGTTTGTCGTTAGTTTGCATCGCAGCTAGCAGCAGGTTGTTACAGCCTCTGTGGTTTCTCTCCTCTATGCCATCACTAAGCACATTATTCCCTCCTTGCTCTCAGAGGGAAATCTTACCTGAGTCCAACATCTTTCTGGAGGCACGTCTTGCAAGACTTCCCCCTGGCATTACTGGACTGTGGATCAGGCTCTTACACAGATGAGAAGCAGCTGAGCCAAGCGAGTTTTACAGACAAACACTGACCCATTTCTGTATTACCTGGGACCTGTTTCCCAAATATCAACATTAAATTGCTTTTGGGCTGTGCAACAGGTCTCCTAGCACTTATAGCTACACAGTGGGAAATGAACCTTTATTCTTGGATTTGACACCTGATTCAGTCAGCTTTCTGTACAACTTCTCTTTGTTTATGGTTGTAAAGCTGGAATTGCTACCTCATTTTAAGTCTCGTCATCTGAAACGGTACAAGATTTAGGGTATGAGCAGGCCAACCACAAGCAGCTGAGGTACAGCCCTCAGCTGAGACTTGATAACTGCATGTATACGTGCTTCTAGCCTGTTGCAAATAAGAAACGAAACTGGTTGCCTGAAACCAAACTCACAGTGGATTTAAGCCACTTCCTGGGTAACTTGAGCTTGTTTGGTTTTCACATGCATCAGATCTACACAGACGTGTCTCAGCAGAGGGGCGGTAAGTTTAAAGGACTGCCTGTGTCAATCGATGCTAATCACCAGTCAGGCCTCTGGTTTGTGAGATGTTTGGGACAGGACCAGTTTTTGGTTTGGTATTTAAGAAAACTTGTGCAATGAGTCTTAGTCCATTATTAAAGTTACAAGGCATCAAATCGATAAACATAATAAGGTATATAAACTTTAGTATTTTGATGTTGTGGATATTATTGTAACAAGACCTTTTTACTGTGAAGGTTAATTCATTAAGGTCTGAAAAACATTTGGAGGTCCCTGTAGGAAAGGAGTTAAAGAAATGCAAAAGTGTTGCTTTGGTATTGTGTTATTTATCAGCTGTCTGGTTAGCATTTGTGCTCAGTCCGCAGGTTTCACATGTAAATCAAATGCAATGAGTCTATGACAACTCACAAGATTTACACAGATGGGACCTGACCAGCCCTCTCTGAAGTCACCAGAGGTGGTCTGGGTTCCCTAATGATTGTAAATAGGAGACACAAACATAAATATAATTTATTTTTATAAAACTTTTAATTAGGTTAATAAAATATCTCTGCATAAAAGCCTATAGCTCATAAAAACTCAGATCCTGTGCATACCAGAGCTGGTGTGGATCAAGATATTAGACACAAAGAATTGCATTACCGTGCTAATACAATAGGGAAGTCTCCTGTCTCTCTCTTGAATAACCTCTCATGCAAATTTCAAATGTTGACCATGACACCAGACCTTCTTAGGGCACTGAGTTGTGTTTCCCTGTGCTTAGAATATATTTGATTTCAATACAAAACTGCAGACTCATCAAAACCCCACCTTTCTGCCAACATTCAATTATTTAAATACTATACAATGTGGGGGGTTTTGCCCCTGAATCTTGCATAAAGTACTTCAGGCAAGCTCACAAATAATATAATATAAAAAGGACAAAAACCCAAATGGGAACAAATTTTAATCAATGGGATCCTTTTAAGCTATTGGTTTCCACCTTTCCTCACCCTTGACCGGTTGTTTAAAATGCTGATTCCAAAATGCATTTAAGCATACAACAAACGTATATATCCAAATTGTCTCCACAGCAATGATTCTGTAATTTTCTTGACGTCAAAGGCAGGTTTAGTAGTAATTGGGGTCATTATCTGCCCACATGTTAAATTGTTTGACCACATGCTAAACATTTGAACTATGCAAAGGTTCATTATTGTTATCCAATTACAATATGCTTAGTTTCTCATGCACATAAAGATGGAATATTTATAAATATGCAGATACTTCATGGTACTTATGAAATGTTACCAACAAAATCAAAGAATAATACATATATAAGGATATTCCATATACACATACACATACATATACATATAAACACTGTTAACAAAGCATTTTTTATTTCATGCGCCATATTCTGGCCTCAGTTCCTAGCGATCACAATGCCAAGGAATTGGTAAAACACATAAAGGTTGGTTTCAATCACTTCCCTTTCTAACAGACAAAAGTTTAGTTTGTCTTGTACAATGGGACTTGCGCTAATCATATGGAACAATTTTACACTTAGAATCATAGAATCAT
>NW_009194821.1:2283-5457 GCF_000690835.1 Fulmarus glacialis | reverse complement strand
AATAGTCTAGTCTAGTCTATTCTATTCTAAAAGGAGACAGGGCCAGAGACAGGGCTGGAGACGAGGCCTCAGCAAGGGGTCCCAGGTCCAGCCACGAGACAAGGCTAGAGACAAGCTACAGAGTACACCTAGGAGATGAGCTGTCTACATCATAGGTGTGATGTCCGTCCAGGAGGCAGGGCCAGAGACAGGCACAGCTGCAGCATAGCTCAAGGAAGGACTGATGGCCCCAGCTGGGCTGAAATGGGACTCCTGGGCTCATGGGCATGAGGTGAGGGTGGAGACCCCAGGTAAGGCAGGTCAGGGCTGTTAAGGCCTACTTACATCTTCAGGGCCCTGACACCTGCACATTGAAACATGTGACAAAGGTGAAAATATCAGCTAACTTCTCTGGAGGAATCAAAACTATAAACAGAAAGTTAAGGATTTTTGAAAAACAAGAGTGAAAAAAATTGAAGATATTATGATACTGTATAAATTATGCCATGATCCATTTTGAACATTGCATGCTGTTGATGTCCTTCCATCTCAAAAAAACTACAGTAGAATTAGGAAAATTACAGAGAAGGGTAACAAGAAAGACCAAAAATATGGAATGATCTCTTACACTTTTGCTTCAGTAACCATTTTTTGCCACTCTTGGATACATGACATTGGGCTATCTGGAATTTGGTTCAGTTTATTTAGGTATGAACTGTCAGGTTGTGTGATAAAAGCTCATCTGCAGACCCACAAAAAGAGCTCAGAGAAGCAACGGCAGGTTGGGGATCCCAAATCATACCCTGCCCGGCTGCTCCCAGGCCCACACAGGAGCCATCAGCCCATCAGAGGCCCATCTCCACAAGGCCAGGGGAGCACAGAGTCCCACAGGCAGATGGGAGCCCCGATCAGGGATTCAGAGGGAGGGACAGGCTGCCCGAGGAGAGCCTCAGTCCTACTGTCCAGCCATGGGACCCATCAAGGTGAATCAAAGCCAGATCCTCTTTTGAACTGAGAGGAGATGCTGTCTGGGGGATGGCACACAGTATGGGCTGCAGAGGAAGAGCATTTTGGGATGGCACAGGACTTATTATGGGGAAAGAAAGGGGTAAGGGGATAAAAAGGGCTGGATGTGTGTAAATAGGTGACACACTTGTCTGGCCATGCTCTGCTCTTGACCAGCGCAGTCTGTCCTATCTTATCAAATTCCATTTCTAACTCTTTTCCTGGCTGAAGAGCATCTGTTCTCTGTGTCTGTGTGTGTGTGTATGGGGGCTTGAGTGCCAGCAACCAGAGTTGGACCCCGGGGGCAGAGGCCCGTGTGTCCATGGTGCCAGCGACTGGAGCGAGCGAGGGTCTGGGTGCTGGTGGCTGGGCTGGGACCGTGGGCCAGAGGGCCTGTGTTCTGAGAGCCGGCGGCTGGAGGGACTGGAGGGAGTGAAACCAAGTGCCAGCCCCTGGCATGGAACTGTGGGTCACAGGGGCCTGTGCATCTGTGGTGCCAGCGGCTGGACCGAGCGTGGGTCAGTGTGTGAGCACTAGCGAAGAGCCAGCTGGACAAGCCCGTGGGTAGATGAAGTGGCCTGGGAGCTGGGTATGAGCGTGTGCCTCCAGGGGTGAGAGGACAGCAGGTTGGCTACTGCAGGACTGGGAGAGTCCTGACCAGCTCTGGGTGTGTGACAGAGTGTCTCTAAGGGCAAGACACAGGGGGCTTGGCTACTGGAGGCTGTAGCCCCCCCAACTGGAGTCCCAGTCTGCTTTGTCAGTGTGTGTGAGGTGGGCTGTAGCAGCAGCTGTAGTGGGGCTGTGTTCTTGGGGGCTCGTATCTGGGTGCCAGCAACTAGGGAGACTGGGATCCAGGGCCACCTACTGAGCAGACTTGCTTTTTCTGCAGTATATGACAATGTTTTATATTAGCTGGAACTTCCTAGTAATAATTATAATATAGCTCAGAGTTGATGAAAGCGTGACCAACCAAGGTCTGGTCATTTTCTATCAGGATGGGATGAAGTATCCCAATCAAATGTTTATAATAGAAACTGCTGCTATACATGCAAACACCATTCCTGTTTATCTAAGTATCAGAAATGGTCTGGCTCAGTAACATTCAATTTATGATTTGTTGATGCTTGTTTCATTCAATTTCATTCCTTATTAGAACCATCATAAGGCAACAGAAATCCCATACTGAGTAATCAATTATTTCCTTAAGACATAATTTACAGTGAAATAAGAAACTTTATGAAAGGAAAAAAATGTACGTTTTCCAGTTATTTGTATGTTCTTACAAGAGAACATATTCTTTTTTCAAGGCATAAGAGGGCATAGAATACAGATGTTTGCATCTTAAATGTTTAGGCCCAAGGACAGTTGTGGTTTATCAGAGGAAAGCAGGTGTGCACATATACTTGCTGAAATGAAGCCTAGTAAGACTGATTAGAGATGCCAATTTATCAGTTTCATTGAAAATACTTGTGGCTTGTATTTTAATGAAAAATTTGAATGATAAATCTTTTAATGTTTGTCTGATTTTTTTTTTTTTTTCCTCTTTTCCTTTTTGTTTCTTTCCTCCTGTCTTTGCTTTTGTAAACTCTTGCCTTATACATGCCAAGCAGTCCTGGTCTTTGAAGGTCTGATTCTGTTAGTCTACAGTTTCCTTCTTGGCAGACTGAAAGTGTGTGGGGCTCAGGTGGTGGCCTGAGTTCCTGTTGTCTCCATTTACTATGTGATGTTGGAGACTGTTTTAGTCTTGAGCCTGACATCTTTCATATGATGAGTGGTGAGAAGATAGAATATTTGTTTGCCCCACTGAGCACAATTTCTTCTCCTCTTCAATATACAGATTAAGATACTTTAAGGTTGCCCTGGAGGTATGCTGGTGGAAGGCTTATAGATGGGCAGAAACAGTGGTATTTAACTCTTCCTCGAGGCCATTTCTGCACAGCAGAGTTAAACCACCATTAAAGACAAAGTCAGAACTCTCATTGGCATAAGTCAGATCAGGATTGGGTTTGAAGAAAAACAGACATGAGGGAACTGAGGATGTAATCTGGGAGCGTGCAAAATGCTACAGATAAAACAGATTTTTCTGATTTGAAATTACAGTTTCAGCCAGGTACACTAGATTAAAAGCGGAAAAAACATCAGCTGAACATTTGTGTAACTTAGATTAACCATTTGCTAAGATGCAGAGTG
>NW_009194821.1:1106-2268 GCF_000690835.1 Fulmarus glacialis | reverse complement strand
CTGCTTCCTCTGGTACCCTGTTGATCAAAGGAAGCCTGTAGAATTTGCTCTTTCACCTTGTACAATGAAAGATCATTCACATCATGTTAGTTTGCATGAAGTTGAAGTTGCTAAACAATACTTTTATGTTTTGCTAAACTTACTTGTTAATTTAAGTGGTAATAGTTTTCAGTAGAAAAATGAAGACATTTGTAGACATTAAAATTATGAAGTACGAAAGCCACACATCTGGAAATTCATGGTGTTATTGTCTCAAGTAAAAGATGTAACTCAAAAGCAGGAGTGCTTTTTCTAGTTCAGTGGAAAGCAGCAGCATAACTGAAACAAAGCGGCGAGCTGCTACTAATCTGTTATTGCAATCAGCTACTTCTGTCACATTTTATATGAAGAAGAAAGGGGAGATACATTGAAAGTAGCACATAAAATATTGTTTTAACATTACTGCTGGCTAGATCTGTAAATGGAAATAATAAATTCTCATACAGCATTGAGGGTAATACTAAAGTATTTCCACTAGCATATGTTATTTACAGCTGTTCTAAAGTTTTATTTCTTCTATTTATGTCTCTTTCTTTTTGAAGGGGTTGGATCTGATATGTTGCTCATAGGTAGCTATTCTTACACTAGCAAATCTCAGTTTTAGCTAAATTCTACAGTAACAGCAGATAAAAATGGTATTATAAAGTCAAATAATGTTTGCATTGTAACCTCCTGGGAAGATAAGACAAAGTAAATGTTCATAAAATATTGAAATTAAATTGTATGAACTAAAATTCTTAAATTGTTCCTAAATAAGCTTACAAGTGGAAAGGATTGGATATGTCTTCACGTTTATCATCACCAGACCTCCTTAGGTAATGCAGAAATAGAAATTTTTAGCATTACAGCTCATATGAAAAACAAAAACCATATATAAAAGTTTCTGAAATTCAGATTAAAAGTTGAGGGGAAAGCATAAGTATAATTTGCATTAGTTTGGTTCTTAAGGTACAAGAGTAACACTCAAGTTCAATGCTAGTTTAAGTTCCTGAATTTCCCGATGTATCTAATCCAAATCTGTGTTACTGACTTGTCTTTGCATTGTATCAGATTCAAAATACGCTTAATGCTCAAAATGAAGAAGACATGGCTGAAAAACACAAGTTTGTAGCCTAATTACCTT
>NW_009194821.1:0-1096 GCF_000690835.1 Fulmarus glacialis | reverse complement strand
TGCTGACAGAAGCTTAAGAAAAATTTGGAAGGTGATTCTGAATTGTCCTTGGAAATGACTCGCCATTGGTATTTTTACAGAACCACCTTAATGAGCTGTGCTCATCTCTTTAAGTACAGAAAGGATGTGCCCTCAGCTAGATGACTGATTTGACCAAAATTTTTTTTCTCCTACTGATCTTGGAGTCGATCTATGTGGGTTTTTTTAGTTTTGGGGTTTTTTTTAATTCAGTTGGTCCATCAGTGTATAGAAGAGTGCGCTTAGCTTAAAGCACAAGTAGCAACAATATCCTGTTGGTATCATTAGAATAACTTGTGTTCTTTGTTTATGTTCTTTGCTGTATGAAGGCTTCAGCTTCTGCAAACTATCTGATGGGAACATGTGAGTCAAAATCCATACTGTTTCTGTCCTTTTACTTGCTGTGCTTTCTGGTCCTTTTGGTATACAGCATCTTGGACAAAAAGGGATTCTGGTTATTTTTCCTATATTTTTGTGTTGGGACCAAGCTCCTGTGACAGCTGGAAAGATTTTTGGAACAATTTCGAGAGAGCAGCCTTTGGCTTCTTCGAAGATCTGCTTAGAAGAGTCCCATGGGATAAGGCCTTGGAGGGAAGGGGGGCCCAGGAAAGCTGGTTAATATTCAAGGATCACTGCTCCAGGCTGAAGAGCAGTCCATCCCAATGAATAGGAAGTCAGGCAAAAATACCAGGAGGCCTGCGTGGATGAACAAGGAGCTCCTAGCAATACTCAAACACAAAAAGAAAGCATACAGAGGCTGGAAGCAAGGACCGGTAAACTGGGAGGAATACTGAAACGTTGTCTGAGCATGGAGAAAGCTTGGAAAGCCGACGCCCAAATGGAATTCAATCTGGGCAGGGCCACCAAGGACAACAAGAAGGGCTTCTGTAAGTACGTGGGAGACAAAAGGAAGACTAGGGAGAATGTGGGCCCATTGCTCAACGAGCCAGGGGACCTGGTTAAACAGGACATGGAAAAGGTACTGATGGCTGCTTTTACCTCAGACTTTATTAGCAAGGCCAGCCTTTAGGAATGCCAGGTCCCAGAGGCCAGGGGGAAGGGTTGGAGCAAGGAAGAT
>NW_009194820.1:6788-31914 GCF_000690835.1 Fulmarus glacialis | reverse complement strand
CTATCCCAGCCGAAACCAGGACACCATACGTGTCCATATGTTCTGACAGCATCAGGAGTTACTGGCACTTGTTGCTTCCTGTCACTCTTTTTTTTGCCTGGAATACAGTCCTTTTTCTGATCTTTTTTTCTGGAGCAAAGACTGGTGGGGGGGCAAGTGAGCCCAGCATGGGGGGTGGAGCCCTGAAATCTGTGGAGGTTTGGAGAACAGGGCAGGGAAAGCTTCCCATTTTGGGGCCTGTGGACATCATGGAGAATGCTGATACCTCAGGGAGGCTGGAAGGAACATAGTGGGTTCATGATGTGCCTGAAGAGTGTTGATGGATTCATGTGGCATGATATAAACTGGAGAGTGGATAATACAATTGAGGGAAAAGAGAGAGGAGAATGGAGGGATGAATGGACTGCCACTGAATGGATGCCTCTTCTTTTGGGATGACTAAATATCTTGAAAATATGGGGAACAAGCTAAGGAACATGGAGGGTTTGGTCCCAGCTGCCATGGAGCTAAAAAGGGGATCGAGAGAGAAATGTTCCCTGAATAGCCTGTTGTCTGTGCCTGAGGCTGCATGGGGGACAGCGCTTGCTGGGTCTGGCTAAATGCTTGTCTTCAGGCTGAGCCAAGAACATTTCCTTCTGCAGCTGTATCTGCCCCTCTCTCTTGTCCTGTGCACCCTCCAGGCTGGGTGCAGGCTCACTGCCTGTGCAGGCTCGCGCAGGCAGAGGGCACTTGTGCAAAGGGCCTGTTCCTTGCAGGACTGCCAACGCTGTGAGGGGAATTCTGTGCTCTTCACAGCAAGGAAGGCAACCTCATGTCCTTTCAGTAACTCTTTCTCTCTGGTTCTTCCCTTCCTCAGCTGGTACCTGAAGGCTCAGCAAATTGCTCCCAAAAACGGCCGCCCATACAACCAGCTGGCGCTCCTGGCCATCTACACGGTAAGATGCTCATCATGCAAGGATGTAGCAAGCATAGGGAGAGCCTCTGGGATGGCTGTGAAATTCCATCTGGTGGAGAAAGGCATTGTTTAGGGCAGTGCTTCCAGATGGTTTTTTTTAAAAAAAAAAAAAAAAAAAAAAAGCTGATGGCAGGATGTGCTGTGTGGATTCCAGCTGCTGTGGCTTCAGGCAGCTTTGTTAGATACATGCTGCTCCTTCAGGCTATCAGCATTTTGGGGACTGTTCTGTGGGCTATTGAGAGTGCAAATGTTTTAAAAGTAGGTTGTATTTAAAGTTTTGCGTAAGATTTTTGTGCTCAAGGCCGTGCTGTCACGAGGATGCTGTTTCTGTTTGCCATGTCTTCGTTGAACCTGTGGGCACTGGTCTAAGCAACATCCGCACGTGACTTTCTTAGGTTTCAGTTTTGCTGGCTACTCCAGCCATGCAGGAAAACTTACTTCAAGGAAGATGGGACAGCAGATAATGGAAGCATCGGGCTGGGACATAGGAGCTGGTAGGGATCTGCCGTTCGCAACACTGAAAGATGCTTGTTTAAAGCAGAGCAGTTCAGAACTTCAGGGTTCAGAAGCTCGTTTCCTTCATGGCTGGGAATGACCTTTCTGACTCCCTCTGTGGAGCTTGGAGCAGCAACGTGTCCCACCCTCTGTGGTGGTTTGTAAGGCCAGCAGCATGTGGGCGAAACCCTGAACGGCTGTATGTCTTGGTAGCATAAAGACTTGGTGGGGGGCCTTCTCACGGTATTCCCTGTGGCCAGCCTGTGGGAGAAAAGATGCTGAGAAGTTGCTCGAGCGTGAGGGGATTAGCCCAGTGGGCAGGCTGAGATGAGGGGGGCATCGTGCCCCACCACTGGCAGGAGTCTGGCAAACCCTCCAATCTTCCTGGACCTCTGCTCTTTGTGAAACTCGTGTGGAGTCGTTTCCATATTCATGGTAACGTTGAAAAGGGAACTGTCAGGAATTCAGTATTTATACTGTTGTCTTTTACCATGATGTCTGCTGAGAGACTGTTTTGTGTGAGCCTATGGGTTGATGGTTTCTGTAGCAGCCTTGGGGCTAAAACAAGTGAGTCTGCAGGCCGCCGTGTCACCTGCACTCCCTAACCCTGGCAAAGGGCTTGTGCTGGTGGTTGTAGGTAGCTGTGAATGTGGATGGAGAGTTCAAGGTCCTGCTTGTCATACTGTTTGTCGGCATGTCTGTCTGTCTCGGGCAGTATAAAGGATGAGGGCATGTGTATTGAGGGACAGGGAAGGCAAAATATGTGGGAGCTTGGCTCTGAATGCCCCAGAATGGGTGGCAGCTCTGAGTCTGGTTGTGTTTTTGCAGAGGAGAAAGCTGGATGCTGTCTACTATTACATGCGCAGTCTGGCTGCTAGCAACCCCATCCTCACAGCCAAGGAGAGCCTCATGAGTCTGTTTGAAGAGACAAAACGCAAGGTGAGTCTTGGAGCTGGGCTGCGGGATGGTGCAGCTGCCCGTGCTGGCTCTGCTGTACTGGAGAGCTATGATCCAGAGAGGAAGGTGATGGAGCTTTTGGACTTGGAGTCACCACTTATCTACTTCTAAGAAATTCCATGTTGGGAGTCAGATCAGAGACACAGTCTTCAGAATTACGGTGTCCTTTCTGCCTCTCCGCAGACTCCTTTTGGCGTTGTTTGGGCAGCTGAATCTCTTGTTTCTGGGTCACAAACTGTAAACCAGCCAAGCTCAGCGAGGGCTGTAGGTTGCTGTGGTTTGCAGCATGGCCTTGGCATGTAGCATGATAGTTGCCTTCTCCCAGAGGTGCCCCACAGGGGTGGACAAGAGAGGCTGCAGTCTCTTTGTGCCCCAAGTCAAAGATACAGCATGTTGGCTGTCACACACTGCTAGGACTGGACACAGCTTTTCTTGTCCCGGGGCAGCTGGAGTTGAAAACCTCTCACTTGCACTGTCCTATAGTGTCAGAAACCAAATTCTGGACCTGTCCAGAATGAGTTACTGTGGTTCTGAAGCAGGGGGGAGAGCTAATTTCTTCATGTGAATGAAATTATATACTTTTCCTGAACTTTGATCCCTGGGTGATCTGAATCTGTCCTGTCTGCCCAGGCTGAACAGATGGAGCAGAGGAAACATCAGGTGCTGGATCTGAGCCCCAGCCGCCGGGGAAAGGGCAAGAAGTCCACATTGCGACAAGTTGGAGATGATGCCACGCGGCTGGAGATCTGGATCCATCCTTCCCACCCCCGCTCCTCCCAGGGCCATGAGTCCAGCAGGGATTCTGAGCAGGACAACGGTCTTGGGAATCTCAGCCCCAGCGACGTGAGTACTGCAGGAGGCGGCAGTTGGCTTTGGTGTCATGTGTTTGGAATGCAGTGGAATGACACTGGATCTGTTTTGCTTTCCTGTTGCTAAATTTTCCAGTGTTTTGGCTTCCCCTATGGGAGCTGTGCCTGGGTCAGGCTGAGGAGCTGGTGACCTTATGCCTCTCATGTTTAAGGCATGTTGTTACCATCCATTTCTTGGCAGCATGTGCTGGTGTGGCTGATACGGAATAGGAGAGGCACAAACAGAAGATGCTGTAAAATGCTTCTGCTGAGGGCTCTAACTTGGGTGAGGTTGCTGGTGGGAAATGAGGTCAGATGCTGAAGACCAGGGTTAACAGTGACCCTGTGAGTTCTGAGGCTTGTTCTGGAAGTGGGTCATTTGTCCCAGTTCCAGATGATCGGACGTTTGCACTGGGAATGTGAAAACCGTGGTTTTAGTTTCCAGTGTAGGTGTCATATTTGCATTACTTGTTCTGCTGAGAGGCCAGACTGGTGCCTTTCTTTTGCAAGAATAAAAAAATAACTGACTAACGGTATCTCTCATGAGCCTGTTTGAGCTCTGTACCTTGAAAGAGGAGCCCAAGTGAACTCTGTTTGTCAGGCACAGGAATGCAGGCGAAGGCAGTGGTGGTTGGGAGCTCATCCTCCAGGAATCCTTGCACTGCTTTGGCACATGCGGCTTACAAGAGAACTTGCCAGGGAACTCTGGGCTGCCTGTCCTAAAATGGCTGTTAAGGATGTGAGTTTAGCAGAACTGGGAAGACCTTCTCCGCATACTGCGGGGCCCAGAGCTTCTCAGATATGATTGCACTTTTTTTTATAACTAGTTTGTGACTTCAGCTGGGTGGAACTGGGGTGAAGTCTTGGAGCTTTGAAAGATAAGCTCTGGCACATAGCTGCAGCATTTTTGAGACGTTACTGCCCTTGGTTGTTTTCCCTCTCCTCAGCTTCTCTTCTGGAGACCTTTGCTTCCTCAGCATCATTGAAAGGAACATGCCAAGCTTTAGCCTCTCCATAAATCATTGATGAAGATGCTTTGACATAAGATGCTGTGAGTGTTTTTGAGGCACTGGGAGTTTCTCTTTTGCAGCACTCCCATGTGAGGTAGTGTAACCGCTAGCAAAGTGGCGGGCAGTGGTGTCTTGTTTATAGCGCAGCAGTGTTTGCTAGAGCTTGCCCTTGGTCTGTTCAGTGGGGGGCTGTGCTCTCTGAAGTACAGGTTGCTGGCAATGCCTGTGCAGATTGTGTGTCTGATTGCTACCATTAGTCTTGATTTCTTCATCTGTTTGAAATGTTGGCTCGTGGAAAGCTTTCCCCACTAATACTGAGAGGCTGCGTGACCAGAAATACAATGGCAAAAGGGCAGGGGGAGCTGAGGGCACTCGGGTTCGGGCAGTGCTAGTTCTGGCAGCCCAGATATTTGTACTCAGGCTGCCTGCGCCTGCTGCGGTGCAGCACTCCGCTTGTGTTAGCACAACTGCTTATGGGGCTGTGCCGTGGCCATGTCACCGAACTGATCTGGATTAAAAATAACCAGGTGAAAAGGAAACCTTAAATCGGTGTCGCTGCCAAAGATACCGTGCTGTGAAGCTGTGGGCTGGATAAAGACAGCAGCTCTTTGGGAAGCTCTGGACTCCCTGCTCCTTGAAGATATAGCCTCTTACCCTCTTCCTCGCTGCATCTCTGGCTGGTTTGCGGCTCCTTCTCTGGAAAGGAGCGGAGCAGTCCGTGCGTTGCCACTGTGTGGCACTGTTTGGCCTTGGAAGGGCCCTGCCTGCGCCAGGGGCAGGCAGCAGCCCTCATCCTGGCAGCACCTCTGCCCCACATCTCCCAGCCGGGCGGAAGGGAACAGCTCCTCTCCCAGGGGATGTGTGCCAGTGCTTACGTGTCATTTTGGGGAAATGAGTCTAAACTGTGTCATCGCCTCCTTGGTCCCTTCCTTGCCAGCTTTAGCCCTTGAAAAGGCTGAGGCAAGCCGTGTTCTTTCGTTTGTACTGACAGCTGTGCTCTGCAGGTAGCTCCTCGGGCATCAGTCTTTATGGCAGCTGTTTCTGGGAATTTTACAGGGTAGAACAGGAAAGTGTTCAGCTTCCAGAAGCAGATATAACACTGCAAGTATAGACCCTAACAGCTCTGGACACGTGCTGGGCAGAAGCATGGGAGAGAGGCTCCTTCTACCTTTCAAATGGGGGCTGTTGCTTCAAACCCAGCCCAAGCCGAAGGTGACTGGTGTTTTTACTGTGGAGATGCTGGCTGTTTCACAGGTGACAAGAAATTGATTTGGGATGTTTTCTGTCCTCAGTTGTCGCTTTCTTCATTGTGCAGGCGGTTAGGTGCCAGTCCTGTGATGTGGCACGCTTGGCAGGAAGACGCTGAATGATTACTCTCCCAGGACCTGCTGATGTGCACGCTGTCCCTGTCAGCGAGCAGAGAGTCTGCTCAGCACATGCTTGTGCGTCTCTTCTCAGTGCTGACTTTGTTTTTCCTTCTGCAGCCCTATACAGAGATACAAACATCATTACTTTATTTCAGGGTTAGGAGCCAACTGGATGGAGTTAGTAAAGCATGATGGCAAGTCTGCAAAAGGCCAGCTCACACTGCAGCCGTTGCTGTGACAAGAAGAGGTGGCGTGCAGTGCTGGCAATTTGCCTTGGCACTGTGTGTTTAGGTAGAGGCTTGGCATAGCTGCTTCTTTCACAGCTTGCTGCATCGTATTTTCTAGGAAGATGCAGAACTGGAAGAACGTACCATCTGTCCACACTGAGGGGCATGCATCTCCGTTTGGCCCCTTCCTCAGTAACTGGATTTGGCACTGCTGGCACGGAGGGCATGGGACGGTTTCAAAGCGAGCTGAAGAAGTGTTTGGGTTGCAGCCTGGCTGTTTTGTGCTCAGGGTTTTGTCCGTTATGCCCGCAGCCTTTTGGGGTTTCATTCTGTGAATGGCTGTTCTCTGTGGTCTCTTACATGTTGCATGTTTCTAGGTGTGCAGTGGCAGGAGAGTGCCAGTGCCCTGCTTACCTGACAATATCAGGTCACTTCGCGTGGGATTCTAATAAGAAATGCAAAAAAGGAGGCTGAACCAATGAGCAGCTATATTGCTTTTTTTTTTTAGAACAGCTGGATAGGGCAAAGTGAGCTGAAGAGCTGAGTCTCTGCCATTTCTTCTCTGCCACTGGTTTCATTTGGTGTGGGTCTGTATTGATCTTAAATCTGATAGTACTGTATGCAACTTAATGCGCAGACTGTGAATTGGTAAAGCAAACAGGGCAAATGTGCTGTCAGTCTCTTGAGAAAGTGTTAATATTACACTGAGTTTGAGATTTTAATCGCCCCTGTCAGGAAATGCTGAGTTAAGGTTCCCACAGTTGCTATTGCCTGCTGCCTGTGCTCTGCATAGATACTTCCTTGTGTTATTGCGCAGCATGCGTGCACTAATAAAGATTACTCCATAGCTACAGCTAAGGGAAAAGAGGTTTTCCCTTGGCACAACAGTAATTGAATAATACTTCTCTCCAGATGTCTGAATATTTTAGAATCATTAAAGAATTAAGTCTCCTAGCCTCTTTGTTGAGAGGTCAGTCTTGTAGAGCCATGAAAAGTTTGGTAGGGCCACCCAAAAAGCTCTTAGGAAAGTTAAGGCCAGAGTCAAGATCTGCTGTCTCAGCCCTGTGCATTGGCTGCAAGAACCTTCCCGTTTCCCCTCAGCCTGCTGGTTAGGGACAGAGGTGTTGCATTTGCGTGGTGCTAGGTACCCGTGGAGCAACAACACCTTTGCAATAGCAGAGAAATTGTGGTGGAATCACGAGCTCTGAAGTTCAGAGCAGGTTTTAACCTCCATTTCTTTACACAGGCTTTCTTCTCAGCAGCAGGGAGTATGGACAGTGCATCAGGGTTTCCACAAGTGAGCAGTAAATAGCACCAGGAGGTCTACCAGAAAAAAAAGAGGACAAAGTTCTCCCAACAGGCTGAATATAGAGGGTTTCTTATTTTTGTGTTTCTTCTTTATTGCCTACTGTGCTCTTCTTCGGAAGCTTGTTATACGATCAGGTGTCACTCTGTGCTCGTAATGGGTGCAGGTACCAGGGGACAGAGCAGAATGTCGGAGCTGTAAGCGGTGCTATCTTTGGGTGCTTGTTTGTATTTTCTTTCAGATGAATAGTGTTAGTCTCTTTTGAACCCCTTCGTCTCCTTCCATCTCCCAAGTCCTAGAAAATCAGATGAGTGCCATGCACGCAGGGAAATGGTCCTCTGCAGCTGGATGAGGGCACTGTCTTCCCAAAGCAGCAGAGGCTGTGAGAGCTGTCCCACTTTTTTCCCTCTAGGTCAGGATTCAGCTAATTGGGAATTTATCCAGCAATGCCTGGTTGGGGCTATAGTCACAACTTGCTCTGATTTGTTTCTTTCTGAGATGAGACATTTCTAAGGATTCTCACCTTCTGTCTTTCTCAGTTCTTCTCACCTGCATAGTTTTATTTGACTTTGCCTGCCTCACCTGTGCACCTGATGCTGCATCCACTTACACTTCTGCAGCCCAGTCACAGTCCAAGGCTGGAGAAGGCACTTTTGGGAACGCCTGTGCATCCAGGAGCACTGGAGAGTCCTCGGGGCTGTCCAAGTCACTGCCTCAACAGAGACCACGTGTCCTTAGTGAAAAGGGTCACTGTCCTAGTCAGCTCCTGCATGTTTCACATCTGTTTTTCCTTGGCGGTGTTTCTTGTTTCTGCTCTGCGTGCTTGTTCCTTTTGGGCAGCAGCCACTCAGGTGACTGGGCCGGCTCCTTTTCCTGGCTGGTTTCAGTTGGTGCAATTTTTCGTCTGGGGGAGCTGTCTCTTGGGCTCTGCATCTGGAGAGGGGTGCTTCTAGGGAGCAGTGGGATAAAACCTCATGTTAGTCTGGTAGCAGTTTTGGTGGGGGTTTCTTGGCCATTTTGCTCCATCAGCTTGTCCTTTGCTTGGACCAGTCACACATGGGAGTGGTAGTGACCTGTGTTCAGAGTTGGGGTTGCTTTTTTTGTCACTCCCTGAAGTCCCTCGGAGCGTCTAGTTTGTTAAAAGGCTGTTGTGGTGTGAGGTGGGCATCTGAGCATGGCCCAACTTTGCTCATGCAAATATACCACAGAGGCACCCTGTTTACTGAGAGCGGCTCCCTTCACTCTCAGCTCTTTTCTCACCTTGTAACTCTTTTCCGTTACACTGGACTAGAAATAAGTGACAGGCAAAAGTGGAAATGATGTATTGCTGTAATGATGGTTGTTCTTTCATATATGGATAAGAGGCTGCTTGCGGAACTCATTGTTTCTGGAGTGTCTGCCCCTGAGTCTGCTGCCAGGCTGGTGGGAGCATTTCTCCGCACTGCCAGCGTGGCTGGATGGTTTTTCTCAAGACAGTGAAAGATTGATCTTTTCTCTTCCGTGCAGGCTTTTACGAATAATCCCTACTGGCTGAAGTACAGGGCTCCCTCATTTGCTACCTCCATGGTGTCAGGTGGGCAAAGTGCTCAGAATGGTCCCTTTTTTAGGAGCCTCTGATCTGGAAAATAAGTCCAGGCAGCTGGGGCTATGCCTCTGGTTTAGATGGGCAGTGTGAAAGCGTAGGCATGCCTGCCTTCCCCTGCTGCTGGAACATGGCTCCCCAAAAGTGTAACCCTGCAGGCTGCACATGATGCCTTGGAAGCCTGTGCTGACTCTTGCATGCTTTCAGGGTTGTTTTTTTTTTTTACCCAACACTGTATGCCTGTGCAGAGCGTGGAGGGACTGGAAATCACTAGACCAGCAGTGCCTGGAGATGCCCGGCAGGCTTTTCTACTGAAGCCATTTGTCACACCTATTAAACATCTGAGCCGCACCAGAGCGGTGGCGTAGGTGTGTCCCCAAAGGGAGGGGACACACGAGGGAGTGTCCCTTCGGTTCTTCTCAGTGCACAAGCCGGTAGCGGGATATACACGAGGTCTTACAGCAAGGCCTTGGGTCAGGCTGCCATCGGCGCCTTGTGGAAGGCGGCTTGTGTTAAGTCAGGAAGTTTGTCTCCTCTACGGATAGGTGCTCTCTAGTATTTGACGTGAGTGATCCCATCTGTGGTCTGTTGCAGTATGGTCTGCCCTTGCTGTCAAGGGAAGGCAGTGCTTCCCCTCCAGCCTGCTGCTTGTTGCTGTATTGCTTTGTGTTTGATCCACACCTCTGCAGTGCTGTGAGCCTCTGCTGAGCCTCCCCTGTGGTGCAAAAACAAGCAGAGAAGCTCTCTAGGGCGGGAATACTAGGCATAGCAATCAGTTAAAGGTCTGTGAGCCTCTGCTGAGCCTCCCCTGTGGCGCAAAAACAAGCAGAGAAGCTCTCTAGGGTGGGAATGCTAGGCATAGCAATCAGTTAAAGGCGTCCTTATTTCTCTCCTTTACCCACCACCCACATGAAAAAGCAGCAAGAGATGTTGCATCCTGAATTTTTGTGCCCAAAGTGGGACTTGAGAGGGAGAAAGCTGGAGTTCCCTCTGTTCCTCCCAGGCAACCTCCTTTCCTCACCTCTGCAAGCTTGCAGGAAGCTGTTGGGTTTGGTTACTCATTCATGGAGGTCAGGACTAGGTCTGGGTTTTTCCTTTGTGTTTAGGAAACGGTTTACAAACTGTTTTGAGCACGGGGGAGCTGGTGGCGTGCAAAAGGGGCTTCTCAGCCTCTATACTGCTGGGCTCGCGTTAATTCTCTGCCCTGCCTCCTTTTCTGTAATCTCTTTCTTGGTTGGCAGCGTGAGTATTTCTGAGTGCTTTCCCCAGCCTGCAACCCCTCCGCCTCCTAATATGACCTCGGTCACCAAACCACCTTGGGGCTTTATTTTTACTCTAGCCGTTTTGTTTCGCGTGGTAAGGTTAGTTTCTTTCCCCTAGCAGTGAGAAGACTTCTCTGTGGAGGAAGTAAAAGAGTGCCAGGCTGCAGTTGAAACTGGTTAAACACTAAAACCACACTCCTAGCCTCTCTGGGTTTGAGACGTGACATTCAGCCATGCAGCTTAGCGCTGGCTTTTTTTGCCTGCCAGTTGTGCACCCTCCCTGCACTTAACTTTTTTAATAAACTCTTTTTTTCACTTCAAAATGCTGGTAAAAACCTTCTCAGCTGCAGTTCCTGCATTAGCGATCCAACCAGAAACGCTGTTGCACCTTGTCCGGGCTTGTGATCTTCCGTGGATGCTCAGTGCTGCTCCGCTGAAGCTCGCAGAGCTCGCAGAGCCTGGTTACCGATTTAGCCTGTGCATGCATGTCGTGTAGAACCCACATGTTGCTTTCCAGCGCAACTTGACCTTTTGTCACTACCCAGAAAGTGAAGGCTAAGCTATCGGTAAGAGTTTCCAGAAGTTGGTGCTGATGGTTTTTTTTTTTTCCTTTTCTTTTTAGACCACGTTGGTGGTTTTATTTAACTGTGAAGAACAAGGCAGAGACTAATGTTACTTGAATGGGAGAGACACCGACATGTTCTCCTTCCGGTAACAGGCATCTGGTGCTAATGTGTGTAGAAGTATCGTGGTGGATCAGAGGTGGGAGCACTACAAGGACATCAATGACTTATGCTTGTGTGAGGGCCTCTACTATATCCCAGTGCTCAGAGAGGCTGCGGTGAGGGGGGCGAGACTTCAAGTTCCAACAAGCTTCTCATACTCTAAAACCAAGTACAATCATCCAGAAACCGTGTCCCTCTTTCCTCATTTCCTCTCCTGCTGGTGCTGATCAGCCAGGGATTTGTGTGTAACCAAACCCCCTCCTGCTGCTGCACATTAGTCCTTTCTCGTGGCAGCGGATTTGATGATCCAGGCACTGCAGAGTGGTGTTGGGAGGGAGAGTTTGCACCTCAGACGAGAATACTGCCAGAATTGGCAGTACTGGTAAAGGAAGTAAAATACCTAATAGCAGGGTTGGGAAATTTCCCAGAGCAGGGTGAAGGCTGTAGACAGTGATTTCTCTTGAGCATTTTTTTTGTTAGTCTAACCTTGATCTTTGTCTGAAGTTGGCCCAGGCCAACTTTTTCTGCTGTCTGTTGTACACTTTTTGGGATGGGCACCTCATATTCCACAGCCAAGCCTCTTAATTCTGCCATGGGGAATGTTTATTTCTCTTCAGTGTTGAATGAGCCATTTCCAGACAGGCTTCGTACCCACTGTGGAGGTGGGTATTAGGAAAGAAACTTCCTTCCGGAGGATCAGGGAGTGGAACCTGCTGGAATCTGTGTCATTTCCTCTGTCCTTGGCTCTACTCTTCCTCCCCAGCAGATTTCATTGCTGCATGATTCAAAGTGGAGAGGGAGATGCCTTCATGCCCTGTGTTATACTGCCCAGGTAGAAGCGAAGGCTCCAGAAGTACTGCGGGAATGCAGCAGGGTGGACAACTACCTCCAAGTTGTGGAAGCCTGGGGCACAGGCTGGCTGTGAGTGGCTCCCGTTATCCCTGCCGGTGAGTGTGGCTGGGAGAGCGGGAGCATGAAGATCGCGTGCGATAATGCTGTCATCCTTCTGGAAGGCTCTGTCTCTGCTCAGCCTGTTGTCCAAATGTCTTCTCTGTTGGCCCAACTCCATCCTAAGCCTTTCAGGGTTAGACCTCTTCAGTCTTCACCCTTCTTAATTTCTCATATTATCTCCCTCCTTTGTGCTTTAACCCCACAAATAATCTACTCTGAGTAGTGAAGAAGGCTGACAACACCCTGAGCTACATTAACAGGAGATTTCTTATGACCAGAACTCATCACACGTTTCTCGGTGTCAGTTTTCTATCGCAGGAAGGGAATGCTGTTTACTCCTGGCAAACAGTATGTGTTTGAGTATAAGCTGCTTCTTGCTGGTTGGGGATGCTTCAGTGCACAGCACGTGGCCTCCCCCTTACCTGCTGGATAAAGAACGGCTCTGCCTGGGTCATCTTGCTTTCAGTGCTTAACCAGATGCAGCCTTGAAGAGCTGAGCTTGTATCCTAAACGACCTGCAGCACCAGAGCCAATTTGTGAAAAGCTTTGTGTTGAAAGTTAACTTGATATCTCAGCTGAGGACTCTCTGGCATGTTTGCATAGATTCATAGAGTTTATAGCCAGCAGGGACCATTAGATCATCTAGTCTGATCTCCTGTATATCACAGGTCCTTAAATTTCACCCTGCTACTCCTGTATGAAGCCAAATAACTTGTGTTTGGCTAAAGCAAAACTTCCAGAAAGACATCCAGTCTTGAGAATCCACCCTTTTCCTGGGGAGTTCATTCCAGTGATAATTGCACTTGTTCTGAAACACTTATACCTTATTTCCAGAATGAATGTTTCCAGTTTATTCTTGTGCTTCGCTATTCTGCAAGTGTAAAGAGCCCTTAAGTACCATGGAGGCACTTCGCACCCTGCAATCAAATCGCCTCCCAGTCTTTTTTGGTACACTAAACAGATTGAGCTGTTTTAAGTTTTTCACTGCAAGACATCATTTCTAGCCTTTGAATCACTTTTATGGCTGTTTTTTGGACCCTTTCCAATTTTTCAGCATCCTTTTGAAAATAAGGGCACTAGAACTGGATGCAGTATTTCAGTGTCAGCCTCGCCAGTGCCGTATATAGATGTAAATGTGCTGTCCAGTGCCTGCTCTCTGCTTGTACGTCCAAGGGACATGTTAACCCTTTTTACCGGACGTTGCATTGGGAACTTAGCCACTGTAGTCCCTAGAGCCTTTCTGGAGAAGCTGCCTCGGGCACGGTCTCCTGGAGACTTAATTTTACATGATCCCAGATGCATAACATGACATTTGATGCTGGAAACCCCCAGATTTTGAAGCAATTATAATAACCTTGTGTGAATGCGCTGTAGCCATCGTTACTTACTGCTCCATTCGCCTTTGTGTCACAGGCAATTTGACAGCAGTTTGCTTTCAGTTTGTTGATTAAAAATGTTGCTAGTGAGTCTCTACCAACCTCTTTCCATCCAGTTCAGAGTCCCTGAAGACTGCTGCTTTTCAAGAGGTTACTTAATCAGTTTTTAATCTATTTAATGGCAATATTTTTTTCAAGAATGTTACGTATTACTAGTTCACAGAAACCAAACTTAGATACAAGTTCGGTTGAAAAGGAAATAACATGCATATAAATAACCTATTTGAACTGCTTTCCTTAAATTGAAAGTTCTACTAGTAAATTTGTTATTAAATAATGTTAAATTTCTTTATAGGTCAGATATTTGTTTTGGAATGAAGTGAAGTCACCACTGCTTGATTTTTACGTTACTGAAGTGCACAATTTTTTTGCTTACGTTTCTCATCTCACCTGCTCCCTGCAGTGATGAAGGGAAAAATCAAAAGCTCCTTGGTTTTGTTGGGGGGCTTCCTAAATGCCTCTTTTTCTCTTGCTGGGTTGCTGACTTGCAACTCTTATAGCCATGGAGCTGTAGCTGCGGCAGTCCAAAAGATCAGAAAGCTGCAGGAGTATCTCAAGGTCTCTTTACCTGGAAATGAATTTTTTATGTCTCAAGTCCACAATACATCAGGGTTCCCTCTTTCTTCCATGTCATAGCAAATTGGATTTTACATTGTGTAGTTACTGATGTTAAGTATCAGGATTCTCACTGGAATTGCTTCTAATGCTACAGAAATTAATCTGGTTCAGGGCAGGACTTTGCGACTGCTAAACAGAAACTTGCACTAGAACACATGGCAAGAAGAAGCCAAGGCGAGCTCAGCATCCATTTGTGGTTGCAGGTGGTATATGAAGAGGAATGATTATGGTAATTAGCCCAGCTGGAATTTGCCCACAGCTCTGTGGGTACCGTGTAAATACTGCAAAAATGCCAGACAATCTTAATAGCCCTTTTGTCTTGTCTCCTTTATGTAGGTAGCCATTTACACAAAACACTTTCCACCAGCACTTTGTTGTGCTTGCACCTGTAGCAGTAAAAACCTCCTCCTGATATCTTGCCAGTCGTGCCCACTGCAGCATCTTGGACTTTTCAGGAAGCTCTGTATCAGTGCTCGGTGTTATTTCAGTGAGATACTGCCATGGAAAACTCCAGCCAGAGCTGTGCCTTGCAAGTTTGGTATGGCGT
This sequence comes from Fulmarus glacialis, assembly GCF_000690835.1. Taxonomy (NCBI): domain Eukaryota; kingdom Metazoa; phylum Chordata; class Aves; order Procellariiformes; family Procellariidae; genus Fulmarus; species Fulmarus glacialis. Next base: position 17,628 of record NW_009194820.1, on the reverse strand, counting down.
GGGATAAAGGCTCAGGCCTTTTTTGTAAGGCCATCTCCAGGGGAGACAGTGGGCTCACTGCTGCTGTTGGACTGGGGAGTTTAAAGCCCTGAAGGAGCTGCCTGTGGAAGAGAGGAATAATCTTAATAGTTAACGTGGTATATCTAGCCCTTGAGCTGGGAGTGAGAATATGGCATGGTTTGGGTGCCTGGATGTTATTTTACACAGTTCTCAGCAAGGAAGCTGTGCCTGGAAAAGCCTGGCTGCCCAAGAAACCCTGAAAATATTTGGGATGAGTGTGGTACGTGTTTTGGAGCAGAGCTGTGTGGCTCTGTGGTCTGTATCCCAGTCCCTTGTCACTGAGGAGACCCCTATACTCAGGAGAACGTCCCGCTGTGCTCCAGTCCCTTCCACTCCGGTGGAGACAGCGCATTTGTTACAGGCAGTTTTGCATCTGGTCTCTTGATTAATGGACTTGTCTTTTGCAGCCTATTTTGACTCTGACACTGCTTTCTGCTCCACAGATGCTTTGCTGATGTTGAAGAAAGTTTGCCTCGCTTGATAAAGACCAGATCCTGAAATTTACTTCCAAACCTGAAGTAACAATTTTTAACTTGAAATGCTTTTTCCCCAGGAGTCGCTGCTCCAGAATCCTTCCCTTATTTGGTGCCTCCTTCACAGCTGGGACTGATGCTCAGGTGCCAAAGCTATCTGCACTCCTCGCAGTGAGCCAAATGGGTCCATGCTGGGTTTGAGCGCGGCAGCTCTGCTTCCCAGCCCGGTTTGTGGCACTCCTTTTCCTGCGCACCCCGGTGGCATTTCCAGTGTTTCTGTGCTGGGGTGGGAGTCACTGTTTTCAACCCTTTTTGGTCAGTGCATGGTCTCTTGAGGTTGGGTCTTGCTTTCTTCTTTTCTGGCTCAAGACATGACAAACCTTTCCTGAAGCTGTCTGACCGCCTCTGTTCTGTGTGTTGTCAGGACGTACTCCTCGTGGCCTCTTGGTGATTTGAGCTGGCTGTTCCAGGACCGTTGCTATCTTTGCACTTAGCTGCTCTCCGAGAAGTTGTTAGTCACTGTTGATTTCTTCCATGGTAACAAATCCAGTTTGGTTGGCGGTGCGGTGTGTGAATGCTCCCCAAGCAGCAGTGGGCTGCTTCCTCTGGTGAGGTTGCCTCTTCCCAGGTGGATTTAGTCTGTCTGCACATGCTGACTCATGACAGCCGAAACAGCTGTTTTCAGCTTCAGGCACTACTGTGTGCAGGGACCCCTTCTTCTTCTTGACAGCTGGTTTGTTTTTATAACTAATGCCTTCACTATATGCTCATAACTTCCATATCTGTGATGCCCGCTTTTCAACTGGAAGGGCCAAAATCCATTTTTTGACATAGTTTCATTGTTGTATAAGCCTTACTTGGTGGGCTCTTCCCAAGTGACCAACTGGCACCAGCCAGATTTGGTTCCCTGTCCCAAGGAGCAAAGCTGCCCGCAAAGGGCAGCGATGTAAGTGCGCAGGGAGCCCTGTCTTCCCCTGACATCCTGACACTGGCACAAGGACCATTTTCGGGAAATGGAGGGGGCCACCTTTGGACTGCACAGTGAATGAGATGAAGGCAAGAAGTTGTTGCAGGTCTCGTGCTAGCACCATCAGGGTAGCGAGCACGCTAGCAGGGCTTTGGGGAAGTGTTCCTCTCCACCATGTGAATGCAGAACAGCAGGTGATGGGAGTTCTTCCTCCCTGCCCCGAAGCCAGGCCGCTCGGTGGAAGTCACTGTTTTCCTCTCACCGTGAGAAGAGGCGTTTGATGGGAGGAGCAGGGAGGGCTCCCAGAGACTGAGGGACAGGTGAGTCACTAGAGAAAGAGTCATTCAGAGAAAAGCCCAGTCAAAGCAGCCCGTGGCCTTAGCGTGAACTCGGAGATGAAAGGTCCAAAGTTAAGTGATGAGCTCATCAAAACCTTGAGGCTGTGAGAGAAAAAATGATGAAAGAAACGTGAGCGGTGCCTGCTTGAGGTGCCACAGTGCTGGGGCACACAGGTCTCTGCCTGGGCTTGCTGGGTTCGTGCTTAAGTTGGCAAGAGGTATGAAACATGCTTCTTTCCTAGAGGCAGATACCTGCTTCCTTTTAAAAAAAAATTATAACTACATATATATATGCACATATCTATGTCCCAGTACAGCATTGGTTCCTATGGAGTGTGACTGGTTAGTCCTTGGGATTGCGAGTGAAAAGGCTGAGTGTGAAGCTTGCTCTGAGAAGATGGGGGCGAAGCCGATGTCCTGGCGAGCCCTCAAAGAGCCGGGTGTCTCTGTGGGAACACTCTGGGCACGTCGCCGCTGGGTGCGGGTGTCACTTTCCATTCAAGGTGGGGAGTTTTGGTACTCCCCTGCTGCCAGTAAAGTGTTGCAGGGATTGCAGGGTAAGTGCTCCCGGGGCTGTGGGTGAATGTGGGCCTTGGAGAAAAATTTCTGCCCCGATTTCTTCTTTCCCCCATGTGCAGCCTGCTGATCAGTGTTGTGATAGGCTTTCCAGTAGAAATGGGTCAGGTCAGGAGCTCCTGCTCTTTTCTGTATCCACCATCAGAGAGCACAGAGCATGGACCCCCTCCTCCAGCTCCTGCAGGCAGCAGCAGCGCGTCGGCTCGCTGCAGGGCTGAGCAGCGCCCACCGCCCCACCAAGGCTCTTGCACCTGAGCTAGGGGCTCAGAGTTGTTAGGCTGTGTCTTTGTCGGGGTACGTGATCACAGCTGGAGCCACAGAGCTGGTCACAAACCAGTTTTCTAGCTCTGCACGCTGTTGCCTGAAAAAAAAGTACATGTTCAGGGTTTCAAGCTCTGAGCTTGAAGGAGGATGGTGGCGAGGTAGCTATATCCAAACTTCACTGGCAGAGTGAGTAAGGGCTTTGCTGTGCTGTCCCAGTATTCCCCAGTCTCTTCTGGGTTTTATCTGCAGAGTTAATAAAATGGTGGCAAATAAAGTTGTGTTCCAGTGGAAAGGGCTCTTTAGAGCAGCAGTAAAATAGTGAGTAAGCAAGAACCCCTTGCTGCGGGGGCCAGTTTAATTGGTCTGGCTTATTTTATGAGACAGGTTTTATGTTTAAACTCGCACATGGCCCAGGAGCGACTCTGCAGCAGGGCATCATTCTCCTGCATGTGTCCTCCGGGAATGCAGCTCAGGTTAATTACACCTAACCGAGCAATCGCACCTCACTGAGCAGCTGGCATAAGTCATGGCATGAGCCAAGGGCTTCAGCAGATGAAGGTGGGAGGTACTGCCAGAGCGAGGACTGCCCGTGATAACCATCCCCTGCAGCCAGGCCTGGCGGGGAGCTCGGTGCTGCCTGGAGGCAGTGGCTGGTGGCTGTCTTGCCCCCTCTCACGTGTGCCTGGCCGGGCATTGCCGCAGCCCTGCCTGGTAACCTCGTCCGCCCTCTGCGTGTCTGATCCCTTTGTAAATGCAAGTGGCGTCGCTGACCTTTATAGAGGGGTTCAAGGTACAAAAATGTTGTGCGAATGGGAGCAGAGCGGTGGTGCTCAGGCTGGGTCACTCCTGGTCAGCATCTCTCCGCACGGTGCTCAGAGCCTGGCTTTTCTCACCGTGCTGAGGCTGTGCAGGCACACGGGTGCGAAAGGAAAGCCTCTTGCTGTGGAGAAGGTAAGAGCAAAGCCAGTCTACTCCTAGCGTGACACAGCCACCTCCAGGGCCAGGCAGAATGACTACCCACAGCCTTCTTCAAAGCCTTTTAGATAAAGACTGGGAAAGCCCAGAGCTCTGCTGAGCTAGCAGAGGTGGCTTAGGGCAGTAATGAGCAATTACCTTTTGGTGTTACTGGACCTAAGCGGCGCAGGAAGCTGCCTTCGCGCCATGTGCTACAGCCAGCTCCCCCTCTATCCCCTTAGCTCCATGCTGCTCTGGTAGTTCAATAGCAGCATAGCTGCTACAGGCTTTCGGGGGCTTTTCTGATACATCTGAACACTGGCCCCCTCTCTGTAATCCTTAAGGCTGGAGTTAAATGGAGGGGTACAGCATCACCCCAGTGCCCCCTTGCTTCTGAAAACTGCTCCTGGCAGGGCACAAACAAGCGCTCCTAGCTTTGTTGCTGAGCTTGCCGTGTTGGCTTCTCTGCAGAAGAGCATTGGTGAGGACATCCCGCTCCCTCTCCGAGTTGACCAGATGCTGCTCAGCCTCCGCTGCAATCGCGGAGCACCAAACAAGTTGCTTCTGTTCGTTGATTGTTTTTTTTCCATTGGTGGGAAACGCTAGTGGGAAAGGCTGTCTTTGGGGACTCCTTTTTCACGAGCCCTTAGGCTGTGCTGTGCTTTGAGCTTACGGGGTGCGGAGGAGGAGCCCTTCGGTGCAGAGCTGCCCTGCCAGCAGCCGTAGCTGCCTGGGGTGCGGGTGCCCGCCGGGCGGGTGGCCCTGCGAGGGAGCGCGGAACCCGGCAGAGGGTGCTGTGTCTCCACCGCCTCTCCCCACTCCAGCTCCAGCTGTTTGGCACTTGACTGTGTGCATGATGTTTGTAAAAGTTTGGGCATGTCCATTTGGTTCCCATCTCCAGTGCCACCCCCAGCATCCAGGCCAGGTTCTTCTGTCACTGGGGACATTCTTAATTCACAGGAAATCGGAGAGAGTTTAATTGTTTTCTCCTCTTTCTCTTTTTTTTTTTTTTTTTTTTTTTTTTTTTTTTTCCTCCCATGCAGCTGAACAAAAGGTTCATCCTCAGTTTTCTCCATGCCCATGGGAAGCTGTTTACCAGGATTGGGTAAGTGTGCAGGATGTTTATTTTATTTTCCTACATTACAAGTCTTTTTGGAATTTAATATTGTTAGCAACTAAGCTGTGTTTGGAGCTGAGGGCACAGGGTGTGAATTCTTGCAGGCCTAGCCTCCTGGTTCTTATTCTCCTTACCCGCCCTCCGATCCACACTGGTTATTGTTTGGGCTTTTTCTTCCCCCACCTCAAGGCCCGGTCCTGCCTGTGTACCGCGACCCTCTGGCAGAGGCTGAGCTCAACTGGCTGATACACACATGGGAGGGACTAGAGGCTGCATTCTCTCTCTCCCATCACCTAACCATGCCCTGTCCCCCTTAATTTCTGGTTTTGCCCCCCCTCTCCCATTCCCCCCACTCTTAGCCAACAGAGAGGTGGCTCTGGGGGGCTCTCAGTGGCTGCTGCCTGCGAGGAGCACAAAGCCATCAAGGCAGAACCATGCAGAGGTTGAAAGCTGCTGTCCGGAGCGTGTCAAGACAAGCCTTGCCCTTCGCCTCCTTGCTGCCATTTCAGTGAAAGCCTCATAGCTGGGAGCTGCGCTGGCTGTGGGAACGGGTTTATACAAAGTGCCCTTGGCAATGTCTGTCAGAAACTGGTTTCAAGTAATTGAACAGCTACCCTTGAAGCAAAGCAAGCCTGATTCAGGCCTGGGCTGAGATCCCAGCCTGGGGGACATCCTTATGACCCGGAGAGCAAAGCTCAGCCTCGCAGCCGATGGGCTTCCCATGGAGCTGTCCGTGCTCCGGGTCTGGACAGGCCCTTGCTGTCAGGTGATGGAATGGCTGTATGGGGGCAGCTGTGGTAGTGAGACCTCGCGTGGGTTCAGATGGTCTCTGGCAATGGTGGTCTCTGCTTGAGCCTGCTAGTGCCTCGTAAGCAGATGTAGTCTCATGAGCTCTGTTGGCTCCTTCAGTCTCTTGTGGAACTAATGGCTGCGGGGTTGAGAGACCTTTTCCAGGCTACTGGGTAAAGGTACTGTGGATGCAAAGAGGCATCTTGTCCCTACTGTTTGTTTTTTGTTTTTTTTTTTTGCCTCAGATGTACAGTTCCCTGCTTCTGTCTGGGCCTGTCCCCTTTCCCTCCTGGAGCAGGGCAGCACAGCAGTGCAGCACACAGCACCGACCCTGCTATGCAGCCTGAAGCCTCAGTGCTTGCTCCATCCAACGCGCTCTCTGGGGTGGCTAGTCAGGAGTGGCACGTGCTTGACTTTGGACTCTTCATAAAGCAGTGGGAAGTAGGAGCTGTGCTGGCCAATTTGTTGGAGATCCGATTGTCTGAGGGCAAGGGGGAGAGCAATCCGCTTGCTGCCGGTGCTGTTGATCTTTCCCCGAGTCACAAGGCACTGATTATCTGCTTGCGGGCAGCAGGCTGGCCTGCAGGAAGGAGGCAGAACTGGATGTCCTGCTGCCCGCAGGAAAAGAGGAGGAAAGCTGCAAGAGCCCATGAAAGGTTTGGTAACTGCAGCTTGTCTGCCGGAGGGCAGAGCATCCGGGGAGCTGCTGGTCTTTGGCTCTGTGGGGCCGTGCTCGTGGCCGAGCTCCGGTTGAACGCGTGCCAGCAGGGGGATTAATGGGGATGTTGCAGAGATTGCTTGCACATTTGGCTCCTGAGACTTTTGTGAAATTAAGATGCAGCGTTTGAGGTGGTTGCTTCCCAGGATAGTCATTTAGAAAACCCAAGTATGTTTAATAGTAGAATATCTCCTGAAGTACTTAGAAGGGAACTAGAAAGTAATACCATGACACAGGAAGAGAAAATCGTCCAGCCCTGCTAAACAGCTTCCGCACTTAAAATAGGTAAAAGGTGAGGAATAGTTGAGTCCTCTTTGGGCAGGATCTTCAGCGATTTATCTGTAAAAAGTAAGGAAAAGATGATGTTGCCCTAATTGGACTCTCTTGCTCCTAAAACCACAGGTAAGCAATTTATTAAAAGCTTCCACTCTGCTCCTGACCTGCTGGTTCTGAGCTCAGTGGGGTTACTGCATGCCGTTCCAGATGTGCTGTGGTATCAAAGCACAGCTGGCGGGGCTGGGGAAGCCCTCGCTCCTTCTTGTTGTTATTCCATGGCAATAATCTTCATCTCCTCCCTAACAACCCATCCTGCAAAATGCTCCTCCATCCCCAGTGTCCTGTCTGCCCTAGGAGAATGTTGTTGGATATGCTGGATGTGGTCTGAGATTTCTCAAAATTAGGAAGTCTTTAGAAGCAATCAGTTTGCTCTAATTCCCTGACTGCGCCCCAAATCCGGGGAAGTTGCCTCTTCTGAGGGGAGCAGTGCTTTTGCACCAGCGGAGCTGCTCCGTTCTGCACAGCTACAAAGTACAAGGGGCCTGTTTGTTACAGCCCACGTTTGTGGGAAGGTAACAGAGACTTTGAACTGCTCCAGCAAACAGTGCCCGGGGAGAGGGTACCCCTGCTGCTAGGCAGAACCGGTTGTTGAAAGGCATCCGTGAAATATGGTTAAGAAGAAAAGCCATTTCTGTCTTTAAAAATAGAGCCTATTACTGTCCTGAAAGTCTGTTGGGGAAGCCCAGCAGAATTGCCCATGTGGGTTACCAGAAGGGGCTTGCTAACCCAGCCTGTAGCATGCTGATATCACAAGATCTGAATCTCTCGGGGGAAGATAGAGGAAATTGCTATGGAGGCCCCTGAGGTTGCCTGCCCCGGCTCCAGATGCCTCACCCTCTGCGGATTTTGGCTCCCTCGATCCCATGTGGGCACACTAGTACAATGTCACTGATAACTGGAGTGGACACTGGCTGCGAGACAGATATTCATTCTTGCTGGGTCTAGCTGTGGCTTTTTCTAGTGTAGGATCAAGAAGTAACACAGCAAGCTCAGCAGAAGAGGCAATGGGACACGAGGACCTTTCCCCCGCCCCCCAGTAGTTTCCGAGGTTTTTGGCAGCTTCTTGGTTATAAAGTTGTCTTCATGGGATACCAGATGAGGACTCCCTTTGGGAGGGCTGTTGTGGGCAACCATGTCTGAGTCATTTTTGTGAATTGACTGTGCTCTTCTTTGCAATCAGTTCAGTTTTTGACCCCACTTCAATTGGGTGGTTGCTGAGGATCCAACAGCTCTGATAAGTAACCTCAGCTAATCCCCTTAGTGATGCCAGATGAAGAGTAGGATAAATGTGTCAGATTTCCGTGGGCGCTTGTGAGTGGTGTTGAAAGCGCACCCCGTCCCCGGGCATGGCACTGCAGCCGCTGGCTGCTGTGTCCTGATGAGCGACAGCAGCGCTGTGTGCTGCAGGGACCAGCTCCAGCTTTGACGTTTCCAGCAGCTAGACAAGGCCAGTCATTAGTCTGCGAGCCCCTGTCCTGTGGGGCTCTAAGTGATGAAGTTTAGGGGCACAATCACAGTGCTGGGGAGTGTGTTGCCTGGGGGGACGGGGCTCGGTGCCATGGGATCCGATCCTGCGGTGCAGAGCCCAGGGACAGGCACCGTTCTTCTGGAGGAAGCACGCTCTGGCCAACGTTCAATGCATTGGAATTGCCACATCCGCAATGTGGCACCAGTGTGTGCAGTTTGCTGCAGCCTGGGTTTCTTGGGAGTCCCATGGGCTGCTCCTGGTCCAAGTGAGCTGCTGGCCTCTTGGCACCCCTCCCAGACTGGTAGAAGTCAGTAGAAAAAAATGGTTGGTCAGAAATGACTCATAAAGGCTGTGTTTTCCTGCCAAAGGAATGCTGCCTGTCGGTCACAGAGCAATCCCTCACTACCCTCTCTAAGGAAGGCTTCAGCTGCCTCCGTCGCAGCCTGCACCTTCATTCCCCATGGCTCCTGGACAGGAGACAGCACCCCAGGGGGTCCCCCTTCCCCAGGACACGTGACACTGAGTGAGCTGTGCCGACTGACAGCCCTGCGCCCCGGGGCATAGCCTGCGCTCTACAGACTCTCTCTCTGTCTGCAGGATGGAGACTTTCCCTGCGGTGGCCGAGGAGGTCCTGAGGGAGTTCCAGGTCCTGCTGCAGCACAGCCCCCCTCCCATCGGAACCACCCGCATGCTCCAGCTTGTGGCAATCAACATGTTTGCAGTGTACAACTCCCAGCCCAAAGGTACCACGTGCTGCTTTAGGGGAACTGGGCTGGGGATCAGCTGCTCTCTGTATGGCCGAGTTGCTCATGGAGAAGGGTGGGGGGGACTCACCAGCTGAAGACAGATGGGGAAGCGGAGCGGTGGTTGGATGCCTGGGGGTGTCGGCGTGTGTAGGGACAGCAAAGGGACCTTGGCTGGGCCTCGGTGGAGCTGGCTGAGGCATCTGAGGAATGAGGTGCGATCGCATCTCCCTGGATACTGAGTTGTCAAGCACAGAAGGAAGGCAGCGCTTTACGGCTCTGCCTTCCCAGCGCTTAGCTTGGGCCATGTTCAGTGCCCATGCTGGCACCAGAAGGGCTGGGAGGATCTCGGAGGGCCTTGGCTGTTGGGAGAGTGGCATTGCCTGTGACCGCTTGTGTCCGTGCAGGCGGCCAGGCGATGCAATGGGAGGTGCTGCTCTCTGAAAGGCCAGGCTGGAGGGTATTCCCCATATTAAGATACCTAGAGATCTAATATTACTCATCCTCCTCCCCTGCTCCACCCACCCAGGAGGCTGTATGTGGTCTCTGCCATTGTCGGGTTTAATGTGTTGGTCAGCAGAGATGTCACCAAACCAGAGTCTCTTCCACTGAGTTTGAAATGGTGCTTCCAGGGGACATGTTTTGCCCTGTGGCACAGCGGCAGGTGCCCAGGTCTGCCTGAGCCATGTGTTTGGGAGCAGGGATGGGGCTGCGCTCCCTGGGTGGGAGGAAGCAGCGTTTCACATGCCGATGGCTTGGGATTTAGATCCCAAAGATGGAGGCCTCCAGCTGATGGATTTCAGTCAAAGCCACCATGTGGGCGATCAGGCTGAACCCCAGAGAGCTGCTGCTGGAAGATTTCTCCTTCGTGAGCCAGTTGGCCACTTGTCAGGCTGGTGGTTAGTGGCCGAGGTCAGCTGATGGAGCAAACTGGCGTCGGCCGGAGGGCTGGGAAGCAGCTCCCGTGCACCGTGCCTGCTGCCCGGCCAGGCTCACAGGCACCCTCCCCTCCGGGGGGGAAGCCCTGGGGGAGCTGTCAGTCCTGCCGGTGAGGCAGCCTTGCCCTCCCGCCTGCTAGATGCCAACCAGCGATGGTGTGTTTATCTTTGAGCTGCAAAGTACTTTACTTAAAAGTAAATGCCTCTGTACCGCCTCCCGGTAGGTGTATTAATAGCGGTGTCTGTGCCGCAGACGGGAGCTGGTGGTAAAGAGAGGAAGAGATTTGTCTGGGCTGTATGGCAAGCCCCTGTGGCAGAGCTGGAAGCGATCCCAGCTCTCAGACCACTGGACTCTGCTCTTCCTTCCGTAGCCGAGTTGTGGATATGTGTGAGTGACAGAAAGGCAGCGCTTTTTATCTCATGTGAAAAATAAGTATTCTCGGAGTTTTCTGCCTCCTGTGTGGGTAGCTGCCAGCTGCTCCCAGCTTTCGGATCTCTGGAGAAAGCAAACCCGTTCTGCTGGGGGCTGCAGGCTGTGCGCAGAGCAGGTGGCGGTGTTCGTGAAATGCCTGCAGGTCGGATGGCACTGCAGCTGCCATCTGATGCCTAGTGCCCTTCAGGGATTTCCCTGGGGGCTCCTTTCTCTGGTGGCCCTAAAATATCACTGAGAATACTGTTGGCAAAGCAAATCCTGTTGTCAGTGCAAATGCCCTGGTGGTCTGCGAGCGCTCGTGTGCTGAGTGTTGGCACAGCCCAGGTTGGGCTCGGTGCCAACACTGTGATATTGAGAAGAGCTGGGTACAGAAGGAAGGAAAAAAAAAAAAAAAAAAAAGCAGAGGGCCTGTAATTTAAATTTAAAAGGCAAGCAAGAATGTTTGCTGAATTATTAGGAAGTGCCCAGTACAGAGTGAGGGTGTTGGCTCCTTCCCCAGCGTGTGGGTTGCTGTGGGCAGAGGACTGGCTGGAGCGTACGGCAGAAACGGCTGTCGGGAAGGTGCGGGTTTCCATTTCCCAGCACATGAGTCACCTCCCTGGGTTGCAGTAGCATGGGCAGCGGCAGGAGAGGGGGGGGGGGGGGCGCGGCCCCCCCGCGGGCGGG
>NW_009194820.1:0-6706 GCF_000690835.1 Fulmarus glacialis | reverse complement strand
AGAGCTTGGCTGTGTCAGCTCTGTAGAGCTGGATCTAACTTTGCTGTTGGACCGAACGACCTCCGGAGATCTCCTCCTACTGAAATCGTTCTGCAAATCTGGGATCAGAGCGTGTCTGTGTCCTTCCCATTGCACGGGCCTGTCTGACCTTCAGCTGCGAGCTCTCGGTAGCAGGAGGAGATCTGTGGGTTTGGGGCCAGGGAGGGAGGTCTGTCTGAGAGCCTCTCTTTCCTGCTATCCAGGGGTAGTTCTCTCGGGGGATAGATGCTCCCTCCCTCCCCCGCCATGTATTTCCAAGTCTCTGGAGCCCCAGCTACTCCTGAGAAACTTATAAACTTGCTTGCTTGCCTTGTGTCTGGTGTCTAATGAATCCCCTGTGCTGAGATCCAGCGGTGCTAGCAGTTTTGGGGCGGTGTTGCCAGCAAAACAGTCTTGACGTGGGGAATTTTTACACAATTTAATGCCCATGAACACAAACTTTTAATCACAGATTCAGGTATTGAGAAAAAGGAAACTGGAACAATCAAATGCTTTAATAAACACCTTTCCTCCCTCTTCCTCAGGCCTACACCAAATGCCTATCCTGCCCCATCTCAGTCTCAGCTTCCCCCGTTTTCGCTGCAGATTATGCTCTGTCTGTCCTAATTCCTTCAGTGAGGCAACAGGCAGCACAGGAGATTGGGGACTCATGCGTAACAGTTTATATCTGCTGCTCTTTGCTTTTTACTTGTTTTCTTTTGCTGTGGTGTGGGTCGGTCGTGGTCCTTCTGGGGGGTCCCTGCCCTGGCACGGGTCCCCCGTATGGCAGTTGTGATGTGTCCTCCTGTCCTCCTGCGCGTCCCCGGCTCCTAGCGGCTGCCACTCTTTCGTAAATCAATCTGAGGTCACCACGTGCTCTTCTGACAGGATGACTTTTTGGGGTGCAGTGGGGTGTTTAAACTGGTTTCAGAGCCAGCCAGCTGTGAGTGGCACGTGGCGTTTCACGGCCTCCTCCCACGCAGGTCACTGCTGTGGCCCTCGGCTACCTGGACCCTGCAGCATGTGCCCAAGGCAGGGCTCGGCTGAATGCAGGCAGGAGCCCTGCAGCCTGTGCCCAGCGCAGGCAGCTGAGCTGTGCTGGTCCCGCAGGGGCAGCGCCAGCCATGCCGGAGCTGGTCTCAGCTGCCTGTGCAGCAGGGCAGCACTGGGAAGACCCTGGGAGATGGATTGGGTCTGTTGTTTTCTCTGACAGAGGAAGCCAAAGAATTCCCACATGAAGTGCTTCCCCCGCTGTTCGGCATCAAACGGCGTGTTCCTCCGAGTGAGCCGCTCTCCCCATTGTCTACGGAGGCGTGCAGCCATCAAGGGCCTCTCTGACCTCCTGGCTGCCTCCTGTCAGGAGCATTCAAGGTGTGAAAAAGCTTCTTGTAGACCTCAAACCCATGGGGCAAGGAGGGCCCACTCAGGGGCGGGAGGCAGAGAGAGACGGGCGGTCTACATGGCAGAGATGTGCAGTTGCCGGAGCTTTCCATCATGGGATGTAGGTGACTACCAACGTTTTGGGCCATCCTGGGCTCCAGCGGACCTTTGTGGGGTGGCCCATTTAACAGTTTGGTAGCCATCTGCACAACCAACTTAGAGAAGCTTGGATCCCTTTATCCCAACCACAAATACTCCAAGAATTTTAATTTTTTTTTAATTCTGTAATTTGGGGAAATAAAACTCTGGTTTCTGAAAAGACTAATTGAAGCCGTGCTTGCGGCAGGGGCATCTCGGTGAGGGGAGAGAGAGAAACCCCCTCCCAGCCCATCTGTGCCCAATTTACTCCGATCTGGCCTCTCTGAGGCTTTTTTTCTTTCTCTCTCTCTTTAATAATTTGTTTTATAATTCCTGGAATCAAACCCATCTCAGACACACTGTTTTATTTTACTGTATTATTGGATTATACTTCCTATAAATCACTGGATGTTATTCATAGGCCACCACCAGAATAACTTCCCCTCTCCCTCCCGACGGCCCCGCATTCCAAACAAGCGCGCACCAAAGTGGGGGTGCAGCAGCGCGGGGCACCCTAGAGACACTTCCCGGAAATCCCAGCAAATTTGCCTGGCTGCGGGTGTGAAGCATCAGGCTGCAGCACCTGGATGCCTTCTGGCACTCTCGGGCCGGTCGCGTTGTGCCGTGTGGAGGTTGTTAGGAGGTCGGGCTTAGGTGGAAGTGGAGAGGGGAGGGGGCTGCCATATGTGCATCCTCAGCACATGTAGGGAATGAAGTTGCATCCCTCGGGGCCGAGCAGAGTCAGGGCACAGAGGCACGGGGAAGTTCTGGCCAAGCGCACGGCTTTAGCTGAGGATTGGGAAAGTGGCTTGCGTTTCAGCCAGAGGAAAGTTTCGGCAGGGCGGGGTGACCAGCCTGTAGGGCGTCTGCTCTGCCAAGGCCGATGGATGAGGAGGAAGACCTGCTGCTTGAGCGGCAGTCCCGCTGCCAGAGCTCATGTGGGATGTGAGGAGGGTTTGAGGGGGCAGGCAGTGTGGCTGGGTCAGGCTGGGCTTTGGTTCGCGGCCCTCCCGGGTCTGTCTCCGCGAGTGGAACATGGTCGTTTTTTCTGTGAGATAGGGTTGGCTGGGAAACCTTGAAGGCTCGTGCAGAAAGGGAGGATTCATGCCCCGCTCCCTGCTGCAAATTCAGAGCAGCGTCTGTTCCCTTTGCACTGCCACACCAGTGTCCTCAGAGCAGTGTGGAGTAGGTCAATACTGCACAGGCCATTTGGTGTAGAGATACTCTGCCTGGCTCACTGTTAGGTGGTGAGTGTCCACTAACTACAGCCTTTGCAAGTGTTTGCTTATGTGCACAGTCCTGCTTGCTCCTTGAAGACCTACACAGCTTCTGAGATGTTGATCTTGCCCAAGCCTTCTTGATAGACACAACAAAGGATCCACAGGTTAGTGCAAATCAACTGCAATGTCTAAGCAGGTACAGGACTTTCCCTTTTGCACGTGTGTTCAGCACCCGAGTCTGGCTGGAAAGGACGCATTGAACCCTGAATTTAGCCTGTGCTTTTGTAACCAGCAGCCTGCTCTGCTGCCGTCCTGCCACTGCGCATGGCCCTGCGCTGGATGGAGCGTGTTTCGCTTTGCTGACCGCAGCTGCTCTGGCTTGCAAGCTAAAGCGTGAACCCTTAAAATATCCCTGGAGACGTTGCAGAGGCTGGTGGTGTCTGCCTTCAGCAGAACCTCAATTCTGACCATCTTCACGGTTCTTGTTTGGTTTCTGATGCTCGGACCCAGCTTTGCTCAAATTGCTAACTGCAGCATCAGAAAAATGTCCCGCTCTTCTGCTGCAGCTACATCTCAATGGCTTCTCATGAGGCTCTAACCACATCTTGCATATTGGAGCAGACAAAAGGTGCTGGTAGTCGAACGCAAGAGAGTCCCGTGCATTTAAGTGAATTTAAAAATAAAGCAGTGCTGTAGACGGCTGCCTTGGTTTGGTGGAGTTTTAAAATTAGGCACAAAACAAAGCTTAATAAACCTCAGGTTGTAGATAGCCGAAGCAGCAACTTGATCTTCCCCTGTCTGGGGAGCAGAACTGAGTCCTTTTCTCCCAATTCCCCTTGCATGGTACATACGCGCTTCACCAGAGTCCAGCTGGCTCCTTCGAGCAGGCAGCTCTGTGGGCCGTGGCAGCTTTGGGCACAGCAACTGGGAGATCGATGAGGATGTCATGTTTCAGGGCTGTGTCTTGGGGAGGCTGAGCATCTGCAGTCGTGTGCCCGGTTGAGAGCAGAGCCTGAGGTCCCTCCACCTGCCTGGGGGACTTGGTTTTGTAATGCAAACGCAGCCCACTTGATGCAAGGAGGATGGAGTTGAGCAGTTTCGTAACTGGCTTTCTCAGGGGTGCTAGGGCTCTGGTCGTCATATAGCAAGTGTGGACTGAAGTGTTTATACTGAGATCACCAGTATGCACCTGGCAGTCGCTGCGTGCCTTTCCCTGTGAGACTGGGTAGTGCTGTCTTTAGCGAGGTGCCGTTAAGACATAATGCTTCCCAAGACCTTAAGTTTGGAGGAACTGGACATTCATCCTTCCACTCCCTTTGCGTTGCTGCTTTTATTTGCTTTGGGTTTGAGTTGTAATCAGGAGAGGAAACCCAGAGGAGGGCTGGCTGGGACTGGTGTCCATCCTTCCCCGTGCTGCCTGGCTTGCACGGAGGCTCTGTGGAGCGAGCAGGTGCTGAGATAGAATCATTGTTAATCATAGAATCATTAAAGTTGGAAAAGACCTCTAAGATCGAGTCCAACCGTCACTGCCTGGGCAAAGGGCTTTTATCCTTAACCTGTTGTCGAGTGATGTCTGCTACTCGCTGTGTCCAGGCGCAGCCCAGACCTTGGCGGTGTGAGTAGGACGAAGGGTTGAAATGGCGCGAGGGGCAACCTGCATTGCTCATCTCGGGAGCCGCGCGGCTTCCTGTGCTGAGCTCTTTGCTCATGCTGAACCTCCTGAGGGACACGTATGTGTCCGGAGTGGCAGCTGACCCTCCAGAGTTTCTCCTCTGAGCTGTTGGGAGTGTTGGAGGTTGGCACAGTTGCCGGGAACTGTCGGCGCCTTTCCTTTCAGGGAAGGAAGCTGTCTCGGACTTGAGACACATCAGCAAAGTTCAGGTAAAATAGTTTTGGCCCAGACGTGTCTTCAGTCTCACTCTTGGGCTCTTGAGGCTGGTGGCAGCAATGTTTAGACCAAAGTCTTCCTTTGCTTATTCCCCTCTGTTTCCTGTTTAAAAGGCAGATTGTCACATATTTGGGGATTTATTTACCGTAATTGGAGTTATTTTCCTGGCTGCTGGCTTCTGCCCTCTGATGCAAGACTCCTTAGCGAAACATGTGTCCAGAAAGCCATGTGACTATTTTTCCCCTTGCCACAAGTGCCAGCAGGAGATGCAATAATCAACGCGCTGCAGGGAATTTCCACTTGCAGTTCAGGTTTCTGAAATCTAGACGTTGGCTTTGGAGGCAAAAGATCGAGCAGGGCTTTGTGGCAGGGAAGGGAAAGGTTTCCAGCGAAACCGAATGTTTGCTGGTGTGTCAGACTCTCCAGTCCTGCCCTCCAGCCAAAGTGCAGCAAAAGTCCCTGTCGAGTAGTGTCGGATGAGCTCGCTGGGGGCTTCTGCCCGGTGTGCCTGTCACACGAGCACATCCTTACATCTGCCCTTGACGCTGTTCCACCAAACGCAGGGTGATACTGAGATCTTATTTCAGGGCAACAAATAGAGGGGAAATGATTTGTAATCACAAAGCTCGAGTCTGCTTTACAGCCAAGCTTCGGCAGCCCAAGCAGCAAGTCAGGACAGAGCCGGTGACAGGCGAGGTCAGGTTGGAGGGACTTAGATGCTGCGGTGCCACCAAGGCATGGGCCAGCTCTGCGAACGCTGAAACAAAACCACTATTTCGACGAAGAAGCAGCGTCGCTGTATAAAATGAAAGGCAGGAAATGGAGCGCTGGCACGCAGTGTCCGTCCGTCCTGCTGTAAAATGAGAAAGGAGGTGTCTGAGACAGCTGTCCCGGGGCTCTGCCTCACCCCTGCTTTGGTGGTGCAGAAAGAGGGGTGCCAGGGAGCCGGAGTGGGGTTGCACCAGGTGCAGCGGCTTTGGTAAAGCTTTAGATGTTTGCACCGTGACAGGAAATCCTCTCGCTTTTAAAGAGATGTTTCTGACTCTTTAATGTGCGTTGTGCCTTTGATTTCCTTCTAAGCAGCACCAACTCAATTACTGTATTTCTGTTTAATTCTCTGAGAGAACATTGCATAATTAGGCTAATTATGGTGCTTTGTGAAGTTGTAAAACTCTTGATTGAGCTTGCGGGGCTGTTTTATAGCATGCCAGGTGTAGGCAGGGAGGGCTGCCCGCCCCGTGCCCTGTGCAGATTCGGGTGCAGCCTGCCAGCTCGGTGAGGGTAGCATCCTTCCCGGGGGCTGCCCCGCGGACTCGTCCCCCACCAGCTCTGTCCTGCGTCTGTCTCCTCACAGGCTGTGGTCCCTCAGTGAATCAGGTGCCCGGCGCTGAGGGGGCTTCAGCTGGGAACACGCACCCTTGGGGGCTTGTTGGGATCTCTTCTTGCCTTAATGCTGAGATCGAGCATGGCAGCATGGCTGAGGCTGTGTTTCTACTCGTGAGTCTATCTGGAGCTACGAGGTGACCCCACGCGGGTTTACCTATGGAGATCTTTTATTTTCCCTGGTTAGGGTCTGCCAAGAGCTGTGCAGCAGGTTCTTGGAGCGCGGCGCTGGCTGTCTGTGCTAATCGATGGGCAGGAGGAAGGCGAGGACTGAGCCTGAGCTTCAGGAGTCACCCTGGCTAATGTGATGCTCAGTCCAGCTTCGCAGCCAGTACAGACTGGGGCGGTTTAACCCTGTCTGGGTGACGTGGCCCTTCTCTGATTGAAGGGTCGTTTTTAACGCTGATTGATGTGGCTCATGATGGCTGTGGTTAATGTGACTGTAGGGCTGGCTCGTAGGCGACACGGAGAGGACACGAGTGATTTGTCTGTCGCTGAGGTTGGCACGGGTCTCTGGCGTGTGCCCTTGGGTCCCCCACCCTGCGGGGTGGGACGAGAGGCACAGGAGCGTGTTGCTGTGGGGTGGGAGGGAGATGCCCTGGAGGGACGGCTTTGGCTGTGGGCTTTCTTCGCTCCCCCTTCTCCCGTCCCGCCCGGGAGCCTGTGGTCCCCTGACCCT
>NW_009194819.1:0-83508 GCF_000690835.1 Fulmarus glacialis | reverse complement strand
GGGCGGAGGGCGTCAGGGTCCCGGAGGGCTGGGACCCGTTACGTGCCCGGGGTTAGTCGGGGTGCGCGGCATCGCTACCTGCGTGCAGCAGGTGTGATTGAGGAAAACATCTTAGTCACTTGTGGGTTGTTTCGGTGGTTTCAGTAAGTTTTGTCGTATTGAATCACATGGCATTAGGAACTGATAGTTTAAAAAAAAAAAAGGGTTGTGGTTTTCCAAAGAGGGAAGATGTACTTTAATTGTTGTTTTTTTTAATTATTTTCTTGCATTTTTTCCAAATTTCTGTTGGAATTGCTCATTTTATATTGGACCTGTTAAGGCTGTCTTGTTGCAGCATCATGTTTCGTTTAAACATGTGTCCAGGAGTCGTATTCTCGCTGTGCTGTACCACCGGCCATGGGCTGGGGGATGCCGTGCCATGCCTCCGCCTCCGAAATGGGTCAGACGTCGTTTGTACCTCCAAAGTGATCCAAAACCTTGGGTCCTTGTAACTTCTTATCGGGTCAGCCTTGCCAACGTTAATTTCTCTGTGACATTTTCTCTTCTAGGCTTTACAGTTATGCATCATGTTCGCTAACATGTGGTTTGAGTCAGTTTGTTTTTTGTGGTTCTCCTTTTCTCAGTTCGGTGCCTGGTGGGAGTTGTGAGTTTAGAGATCTGGAAGTTGAGTGTTTCCTCTGCGTAGCTCCACATCAGCTCCGAGGCAACAGCTGCCTGCAAGCCCCTGCAGGAGAGCAGAGAGGGGTGCTCCTTTCACCTCCTTGGTGAAGGTTGAGGACTGATAAATCAGCTCTGATAGGCAACGAGCTATTTACCCTAGGTCTCTCAGGGTGGAACGTAGCCACGGAGGTGAGGAGTTGTTTTGTGTGGTGCTCTGCATCTGCTGCAATATAAAATATCCCAAGAGGTCAGCTACACTGAAGAGAGAATTCCTGATAGATTTGTAAGTTATCTTAACAGCAGAATTCGTACAATGCTTTTTATTTTTTTTTTCTCTGAAATTCTGATGTCCAGAGGAAGCAGCAGTGAATAAGCTGAATAATTGCATTTGCATGTTCCAATGAAACAGAGAACTTTTTATACCACTTTGAGAGAGACGCTCGTGTGCTGTGTCCCTCGCTATCAGCTCCAGAGATGGTGGCCAGATTGTAAACAAATCTCTGATTTATAAATCATCTGGAATCTAAAGCTCTTTAGTACAAAGGGTGCTTTTCTAGTACATTATTAAGTATACTAGCTGTCTATAGCAGATTATTCATTGTAATCTGCTTCTCTTGTCATCTAATCTATTTTAATATGTTTCCATGTGCCTGCTCAGGTACTCCAGGTACACCTATATCTTACTTTATTCTCATCTTCTGACATTTTAGATTCCAGTAAACCATTTTTAATGTAATACTTAAACGTGAACCTGAAGTAAAATACAAGATTCAGCCTTGTCGGCTGCTTCTTCCAAAAACGTATTCAGGTTGAATTTGCATCCAGGTGCAAAAATTCAAGCGAAGTCTACTCTGTCTCATGGAGATAAGTGGTATACCAAATCCTGATACCATGCTATTTTGATATTTGTAGGTAGGGCCCTCTTTGCATTTTCTGATGGTAAATAGGGTGCTACCTTCTGCAAATATAGCCTCTCCTCTTCCTAACTAGGTTGCAAAAACTCTTCATTGATCTTTGTGCCTTCTGGTTACCGCAGTTTCCTTCTTTGCAGTTACTTTTGTACCAGTATGTGCCTTTGTATATTTGATGACAATCTTGCTGTCCAAACCGTTTTCCATACCTGTTGGTCTGACCATGCTAAATGTAATCATTAGGTCCTTCTGCTCCTTCCTTTCATGCTGCTCTGAAGTACCATGAAAGTGCTACAGAGAGTTACGCTGCTTTGTTTGTTGTCTTTCCTCGCGCTTTTCTGGGCGCTCACCAGCCCCTCCGTTTGCCCGGCGCTGGCAGCTTTGTGTCCCAGGCCTTCCTATTCTTCCCCAACCGCCCCTGTACTTAACTTCCCAGCTCTTTGCAACTCACATGGAAGCCTCTCCTTATTCAGCATTCAAATCCTTATTCAAGAATCTGACTTACCTATCAGGAAGCTTATAACAGATTAGCTGACTAATCGTCTCTGTGAACAGTAGTCTTGTTTAAAAAGTCGTTACAATCAACTGTCTTGAATTTCCATATTTGAAATGGATAGCCATGGATAGATTTGTAAAATCCTTCCTAAAATGGCAATTTTAGGCGCTGACAAGTTGGGCTAGTTGGGATGATTTGTTTTACCCAAACAACCCCACCTTGGAGTGATCCAAGTGGTGCAAGCTATCCCCAGTACAGATATGGGTAGTTCTTACGCAATGAGAAAGAGAGTGACAAAATGGTGTGTAGAGATATCTTGATTTGTTTAAATTAAATGCCTATTATGAAGAAAATAAAGCATGTAAATCTTCACACTAGTTCCATCAGTAAATGAAACTGTATAATTATGGTAGTAGGATAAATATAGCCCTAGCAGATGGAAAAAAATATTAGAAAGGCATAGAACGAATGACGATGTGAAAGAACTCCCCTAAACTTGAAGGCTATTGCAAACGACTGTGTGTCTACATACATTAAATATTGCTTCTTAAGAAAAAGGATATTAATCTGATGTTATTACTCATGCTCTGTTTTTTCCCCCCCTGTATTTCTCTTAGTTTAGAGAATTAAAATAATTTGTCAGCTTCACTTTCAGATTCTTGCTGCTGCAATGTTTTGGTTTCAGGCAGTGCAGAGGAATGGTTATTTAACTGTTTTAGGTAAAACATTTTAGCTGAATTTCTTTAATTATGAAATTACTTTTCAGCTTTAAAAACTTTTTTTTACAAAAAAAGGACAAAAGGATAGTATCATGTTGCTTGCTAAAAACATGCATGAAAGGCCTGTTTCTCTTCTCTGTTAGTGCCGTTCTGTGAGTGTAAAATGCCATTGGTTCTGTTTGTCTGTAAGCCCTACATGCCATTACATCTCAAATAGTTTAAGAGTATATCCCTTATTCAGGTTAACATATTAGAGAGAATATGATGAATGGTATAGAGAAGGTAAGTTAAGAACCTTTTTCCTGGTCATACAATATAAGAACAAGTAGGCATGCACCGAAATTGAAAAATTCAAGACTCTTAATTTTTTTTTTTTTTATTAGATGTATAATTAGACTGAGGGACTATTTACCAGAGAGTTCTTGAAGCACAGAACTTGGCTAGATCCAAAATAATTTCTGTAAATCAGAGAAATATCCGGAAGTATGAAAAACTTTCCAAATACTAAAAAGACAATTTCGGAGAGTTGTAGAAAAGATGTAAATGTTTAACCTTCGTAGCTTAAGCAAGTCTCTGAGAAATAAGGCTTAGAGGAAACTTTCTAGGAGAGCAGATTATTCTATGTCTGCCTACAGTGGAATTTCTTGCACTTTCTGTTGAAGCATCTGGCGTTACTGTCAGTGATGAGAAAATAGATTAGCGGATGATGATGGATTAGATCTGTGGCTATTCAGATGCTTAAAAAATGTAATTTTGTAAGTGCACGTGTACACTCTGCGTTTGGCACTTTCTCATGTTTGTGCACTTAACAATACACTTTATTTATTTTATTAATATGTCAGGGGAAGAAAATCCAGAAAATTCCCCTGTAGTTGTCTTTGCTTCTCCCTTTTCTTTCTGTCTGTGTGGGTTTTTTGTGTGTGTGGTTTGTGGGATTTTTTTCCTCCCCTCCATCCATCTCTCTCTCCTGAATGTTCTCTCCTCTTTGGAAGCCAAGCAAAGAGCGTTATATATATTTTTGCCAATGGGGAATGAGGAGGCGAGTGGAACCAAAAGCTACATCATGGGCTTTGAGAACGTGATGGGATTTGACTGCCTCCTTCAACCTATGCCTTCTCTTTCACCTGCTGGGTGGTGGCCAGCAGGCAGAGAGAGGGGAGGGAAGATGTCCCATTATGGGGGGAGGCGTTATCAGGTGTGGGTGGGACACTGATAATACATTTCCATGAGGGCAACCAGGGTTGCTTACTGTTGGTAGGGGAGTCATGAAACCAGGCTATGACAAACCGAGATGTGGGATCTGGAGGCATCTGTGCAAGTTCAGGGCCTGGAAGAAGTAAGGACAATCCTGGTGGTACTGAAAATGTAGGTTGGGAATTGGGACAATGTAGGCCAAAGGTATGGTATAGAGTGAGCTATTTTATATAGGAAAAAAGGTAGCTTATTTGGGGTGGAATTATAAAGCTTGGTACCTTATGGGCTGAACATCTTTGCTGTTAAATCGTTAAAGAGTTGAGAGACGGGTAAGAGTTGGTGCTAGCACAAACGAATGGTTTATGACGGGCTCTGGGACAGTGAAATGCGGCTGGAATGGATGTGGCATTTGGGCTCAGGATGATGTGGGTGGGTGATATGGAGTTACTGTTGGCTTAGGTGAAGTTATAGTAGATTCTGGTGGGGTGGAAGTAGCTGAGAGTTCAGTGCAACATGGCATAAAAAGCCACTGGAAAAGGTGTGAGATCTGTCATGAACTTAGGTGTTTTTCCTCACGTGTAGAAATGCTGCATGTAGTAGTGTGACTAAAATTAGGATTAGGGATTGGCAACCTGTGGATTAATGACTGTTTCTTTCTGTAACACCAATAAGGGCTGATACTAACAGGGGGAAATGCCTTGAAGGGTAAGTCTTGACTTGGTGGTGGTTACAGCCACAGATAGGGCTAGGGTTGAGTTTCTGAGCTTGGATTTGGAAATGGGAGCAGCTAACACGCTAAGAAATGTGCTAAATTATGGTCCTGAAACTGTGATGGCTGGAGCCAAGTAGGCAAATGTCTTTTGATGAGCTCTGAAGATGAGCAGCCTTGCCGAGCTGGAGTTAAGATCCAGGTTTCCATTAAAACTTGCTATGCTTAGATGTTTCCTGTTAGGCAGTCACCCTTGCCAAGAGCAATATAAGGACTGCTTTCCCCTCCCAGCAAGTGGAGTCAGCTCTAAGGTTTTTTGAGCCTTCACTCGGTGAAGGATTCCATCCAACCCTTGGTGTAGCCATATTGACCCTTCCTTGCCAGTAAACAAAGCCGTTTGTCCCTTGCCTCGCTGGCTTTACCCTTGGGAATAAATGTAGATGTTCCTTTCAGAGACCCAAATCACAGGTTTAACTAGAGCAGCCCTATCCCCGTGGGACGTTTGCTGTCCAACATTAAACATAGTGTGTCAGCGCCTTTTGTGCCCTACACCAGAGGCTCCTTCAAACCAGGCCGTGGAGGCCATCTTGGGGAAGCTAGAGCCCAAGGAATGTCTTGTCTGGGCACTTACAGGAAAGATGAACTTGATCAAAAAGAGCTGCAAGCTTCACGAATTTCTGTATCATTGAAGACTTTAAATCCTTATTACTACTCTTCAGAGGTATTTTCCCCTTTCCATTCTCTGAAAATGAAAGCACTAAGCTGACCGAGTCTTTTTAAGTTTCTTTTTAAAATTGAAACACTAGTTAATTCAGAGGACCTTTCCTTCTCAGGTGGTTGAAAACCTCTGTGATTTCGCTGTTGGTTGACCAAGAAATCTTAGAGCAGTTCTGTTTTCCTGTGGGCTGTAGTTAATTTGATGAAATGCCAGTATTTCGGTGTATGATGTACTTTATCATATGTTAAATTAGTTTCTGATAACAGAAAAGCAGTGGAAGCCACCAGGATCCTTTGCAATGCATCAGAGATGTTGCGGTGACTGATGTTCTCTTTGTTTCTTGGAGTGTCGTGAGTGATGCCTGGAGGGGAATGGAAGGTCTAGGCTATGTTTCAATGGGAGTATGAGCATGCAAACTATTACATGACATTTTTGAGAAATACTTTGAATATCATTTGCTGAAATACACTTCATTTGCAAACAGCTGCCTGTTGAGAACATTAAACTGACCTGACTTAGCTGCTAAACAGTTAATATGTACTCGTTTTGCTCTCTAATTATTTGCAGCACAGCTGATAATACCCTACTTTTGACCTGATTATAAGCAGCAGACTTTGCAGGGAACAGCAGCAATTTGTGGTAAAATATATGCCTTCCAAGCATGAAGTGTTAGTGAGCAGCAGCAGAACTAGAATGACTGTAGTTAATACATAACAGGTAATAAAAGGTTGACTAAGAGGGTTACCAAACAGCAGGTACTAATACCTTTTTTATCAAATACTTTTCAACTTGCATGAACTAGGACAGGGATTGTTGGTGTGATGTTTGCAATGAAAGAATTATTTTGCACAAGATATCCAAGCGTATGTTGTAAAAGAACGCACAGAGCAGAAGCTCTGTTCTACAAGTAAAGAAGTAGGAAGAGAGAAAAGAGAGGTCATCTAAAATAAATTCAAGGAAACAATATGGTCTTGAAGACTACAGAGAGCCGGGCAAGCACAGCAGAGTGGGGAGCAGCTATCAAGCTGATGCCATAGGATGGCTTTGTAAGGCGTATCTGGAAGAGAAGTTACCTCTGCTCTCCTAAACCCAGAAGGAAACCCGACCTGTTGGCTACATTTTAGAGACAATATTCTGCTGAGGTCGTTATGTGTTTTTTACAGACAAAGATACCTCAGGGAAGCTGCAAAAGATAGCTAGAGTGAGAGTTTAATGTCAGGATTTTCTCCTCAGTATTCTTTTAGATGTTTTTCTTTTATAACAGTGTTTCTAAACTTGAAAACAAGAAGTTGACCCTTTCCTTTGCTAGAATAAATAACCCTGATATTTTCATTTTTGTTTTTGCCTGGGGTCCTGAGTGAACTCAGGTGCCACTGACACACACAAGAAACAGTGTTTCTGCTGGAAACTAATCAAAATACAGTGACTGCAGCATACAAGAAGTCTGGGAGTTGTTGGAGCCGCAGTGTTTTCTCACTGATGTGTAAGAATCAGTTTTGGGATGTAAACTATGAAATGTCAAGAAAAAAAGGGAAAAATTTCCCTTGATGGGGAAATGCTATCTCTAACCTTCTTGTTGCTAAACAAAGCTTAACATCTGAGTCATGCAGATTGATGTGGATTGAATGCTTTCTGCCTGCAAGATGGTCACCAAGTGAAAAATTACTTCAGAGCATTGGTTGAAGGAACAGTACTATGCTCAGATTGAAAAATAAATTCGTGCAATTGATTTTTGTTTCATTCATGCTTTTGTATTTCAGTAATTGCTCGAGGAAGCAATAGACTGCATACCACTTGAATAAAAAGTACCAAAAAAATCTTCTGAAATTGCCAGAGCACTTGTTAAATGTGAAAGATAAATCTGTAGTGGAGCTCCTTGCAACAGGGATACTTTCAAGAGTGCTTATAAATAGTGAAAGCAGGAACTTCAGGAAGAGAGGAATCCGAAATGATTAATCCTCGGTAGTAACCATTTCTGAAACTACAAGCCCAAATAAGAAACAGAAAATGATCCAACCTCACAAGAGCTCTTGAGAAGAAAATAAGTATAAAACATATGGAAACCTTCAGGGTGAAGCTGCTCTGTTTGATGGGATTCTGTTCAAAGAAAATCATATTCTCAGGGTGCACAGTGTGCTCAGGAATACTAATCATAAATCTCGCAGTGCCTGTGTATGGTGCAAGAGCTAAACCCTGCTTATTTCGGTCGTTCCCCTTGAAGAAAAGGCATCCGTGTATAACATTTGCAATTGCTGTAAGCATCAGCTTGGAGAACTGTCACTGAAATAGCACAAGATTCTCTATTTTTCATGTGAGAATGGCTAGTGTTATTGTGAACCCAGGTTCACAATAACTCTAGCCATTCTTGGGCGGGAAACAAAGAGCATTTAGAAGCAGGATGTTAAGTGTTAAGTGTTCCAGAAGTGCTCCTCTTCCCACTGGAGAAAACTCTCAGGGTACCTTTTGGGATCCTCAAAGGAGAGCAGGAAGCCTGTCCCAGCATTGCCATCCTTGAAAGTTCTAGAAGCTTCTCCAGGGAGCCTTGGTGGTGAGGTACAGTGCAAAAAGAACAGAGTTGGGTCAGATCGGGTGTAGCGGCATCCTTGCCTGCTAACCCCAAGGACTTAATGACACATTCTTGCTTGGGACAACTCCAAAAGAGGTACATCATCAAGAAGCTCTAGGCAAATGGTCTACTGCTATCCTAACAATTAATATTCTGCTGTAATAGCTCTTAGGATACCCTTCCCCACTGTTTTTTCCCAGGTATGCAGAATGTTTTGGCATCCTGACATCCCCTGCCTATACTGTTAAAGGTTTGATGTGTTACTTGCCATGTGTCCAATGTTTCCCCCATTCTGAGGTGAATTGGGCCTGTGTGCTTTTTCACGTTCTTCATTCATTTCTGTAAATTTGGAGGAGCCACAGGACCATTTTTTTTCAAGCTGCTTGTGGGTCACTGATGAATCAATTAACTATAAATTGAAGACTTCAAATGCCTTTTCTCAGAAAGGCAAGATGTGCTGATTTTGGCTGGGGTAGAGTTAATTTTCTTCACAGTAGCTAGTATGGGGCTGTGTTTTGGATTTGTGCTGGAAACACTGTTGATAACACAGGGATGTGGCCAGTGCTTACACAGAGTCAAGGCCTTTTCTGCTCCTCCCCCCGCCCCACCAGCGAGGAGGCTGGGGGGGGCACAAGAAGCTGGGAGGGGACACAGCCGGGACAGCTGACCCCAACTGACCAAAGGGGCATTCCATACCATATGATGTCATGCTCAGCATATAGAGCTGGGGGAAGAAGGAGGAAGGGGGGGACGTTCGGAGCGATGGCGTTTGTCTTTCCAAGTCACCGTTACGCGTGATGGAGCCCTGCTTTCCTGGAGATGGCTGAACACCGGCCTGCTGATGGGAAGCAGTGAATGAATTCCTTGGTTTGCTGTGCTTACGTGCGCGGCTTTTGCTTTACCTGTTAAACTGTCTTTATCTCAACCCACGAGTTTTCTCACTTTTACTCTTCTGATTCTCTCCCCCATCCCACTGTGGGGAGTGAGCGAGCGCCTGGATGGGGCTTCGTTGCCCGCTGGGGTTAAACCATGACACAAGAACAAGGCAGAGTTCAAATGAAGTCAGGCATAAGAACTATAAAAATAAATATTTGTTTACCTAATGCTTAGTTTTCTTCTGGAGCCTATTGGCATATTCACAGAAAAACATATATTTTTAAAAAAGGAAAAAAAAATCAGGTCACAGGCAAGTAGCTAACTAGAAGGAAGTAGAAAGAAACATTCTTTAGCATCTTTCCTTGTTTCTTAATTATCCACTATCAGTGTGAAAAATATTTTGTACAAGTACTAGTCTACAGGACTAGTAGTCTCTACAAGACTAGTACTGTTCTGGTGCAAGATTCCTGTCACGTAACATAGTTGTAATGAAATGAATTCCTCAATTCAATTATGTGTAGTAAAAGTTAGGAAATACTTGGTAAGCAAAAGGTAAGGTATTTATTTAGACTCATGTAAAAACAGAGAAGCTTTACGATAAAAAATAGTAACTTAGCCCTAAGCAAACTCCTGTTGACTTCGTGCACATCAGTAGAAATCTTTGATGGATTTTTCTAGATTAAATATTGCTTCTCTCTTTGACCTGAGGTATTACTGTTGTGGAGTTTGCTTGTTGCTCTTATTACCAGGAGGAATTGATGCTATCTGCATTTTTTTTTTTGTGAGCTCCATTGTTTTATTTATAAATCAAGGCACAAGCAGGAGACATCTTCCAAACTCCTTTCCATGGAATGGCTTATGCTTCCACACGCCTCTTCACCAGCAGAAACGCACGTGCTCCTCTTCTGCTTCACTTTAGGGTAGTGATATTTCTCCTATAGCACTCATCTTTTAGGAAACTCCTTTTCTATGCTGGGGTTGAATGCATCAGGGAAAGCATTTGCAACCAGCCCCCAAATACCCTTCTCCCTTCCCATAATTCACTATATGGTTAGACTGCAATATGGTGCAATCCCTGGAACAGTTACTGCTTTTTCCATTTTACTCTGCAGAGATGTCTAATTGCTTCTTTATTTGGTAGGTCTTGTGGCTGCCTAATGGATCAAAGACCTGCATATTGGTGGGCACCAGCACTTGCTTTCCAGTATAACAATGTAAAAACAGTAAGGAAAAGGTGAACTGGAATGGAAGCCTTTACATCAGAGCTGCAGTGCTATCAGGTCCAGGCTCATCTTTTTAAAGTTTGCTTGCATGGAGTAGGCTGGGCAGTCGCAGAGCTTTGAATTTTTTTTTCAACACTCTTGCTAAGAGGTGGTTCCCAGCCAGATAAAAAGAGTGGATTGACATGGCAGTGCAAGTGGGCGATTGCCGCACGGAGGCGTCTGTATATCGTCTGGTTCTGAAGGCAGTGGTTTGCCACTACCTGTTGCACTGTTTGAACTTCTGTTCAATACCTTATAGTGCACTGAGCAGTGCAGGGGACCTTTCCAGTCTGCAGATTAGCTGTGGATTTAGGAAAACACAAGTGATAGTTATAAAACCATCTTAAGGTCTACCTCCTTCTTCCCAGAGCCATGGCAGTCCCATCTCCAGTACTTCAGCATAAATACTTACGCATTTGGTAATTATTCCCATCATTGTGCCAGAGCATTTTTAATCCAGAGCACATTCATTCTATTTCTACATTTCTTCCAGTTACTTTGTGGTTGTATAAAACAGATTTTTCTTTAAGCAAGCTTACGCTTTTCAGGAAACCAAACCTATTTTGGTTTTCATTATTAATATTGTGTCTTTGGGAACAAACAAGCTGCACCTGGATTAATGCTGTGAAGTGCAGTCATATGGCATGCACAGCTGCTTCTTACTGTTTTTTACTTCAGACATATACTTTCATTATTATTTTTTTAAGTGTGGTTACAATGATAGGTTTTAAAAGAGTACTTGTAGGTGTCTAACAACTGTATTTTATAATCAGAGTAATTAAATTCATAGAAATTAGTCATTTGAAATTAAAAAAAATTTGCAAGCAGCATAAAATTGTTCCCCCTGGGTTCTCGTATTTATCACTGCATACTTGGTGACTAAAATGTAGTGCATGTTTTTACACTGTAAATATAAACAACTATTATTATCATTTCGATGAATTTTTTTGATTTAAAATATCTGGAGAAGATTTTTTTCCCTGTTGGAAGTCTGCAGGATCTTTGCTTTTTCTGCAGAGGAGGGTGAAAGGAGTGTTCTCCATATGTCTGTGGGGTTAAAATTATCCTGAGTGCTGTGTGGCTATGGTTCTGCAGATGAGTGCAGTTCCGCATTCTACAGCTAAAATGGATAACTCTAAATGGAGAAAGTGGTGGGAATGCTTCAATCCTGAGTCGTTCAGGCTGTAGGAAGTTCAGGTTCTCCATTGCACCCAGTTGTCCCCGTACTTACGGTTTGGCCCGTTTAAGTAGGACTTCTTTTGCTTTAATTAAGCAGCAGACATTTTTCCAAAAATAGGTGTAGAAGGTGATATTGTAATTTTCATTTATTAATTCTGGGTATCTGCCAGAACTTCCATCGCAGAGACCTGCAGTCCTTTGTAAGGATACACAGGCTGTCTCCCAAGCCGGGTTAACTCCTCTGGGTGCTGAGAAGCCTCTGCCTGCGGGAGGGATGCAGCGTGGTGGCTCCCCTCGCTCCAAGCTGCGGAGGAAGGAAAATAGCCAACAGCTAACGCCTGCCCCTGGACGGACATACAGCAATATATACTGAACACTGACATGCTGCAAGTGCCCCTCTACAGATCTTGACCTACTGGTTTTCAGTCTTTTCTAGCCTGTCGCCCTCGAAATGGCTGGCAGTCATCTTGTGGCCTGCCAGGGTCCCACCGTCCTTCGGAAGAGGAAGGGATTTGGTGTTTGGAGCCTTTCTACATTAATCAAACGCTGTGCAGGTCTGAAGTGGCAGGAGGTCAGTGCTGTTTAATCCCTGCATGAATGGAGCAGGCAAGCGTTCTCCTTCCCTGCCTGCCTCGTGCAGCCAGGCTGAGGAAACTTGCCCATCCTCCCCGCCCCGCGGTGCTGCCAAGGGAGGCGAAGTCTTTGCTTTTCTCTTCTGTTTCTGTGCTGTTGGGTAGAGGTGGCAGTTCTGATCTCCAGCTCCAAAGCTGATACAAGTGAAAATGAAGGGGGCTAAATCTGCACACTGCAATGCTGCTGGACCTTGGGGTTTGCCTCGAGATTCTTGCATTTTCCTGCCATTTCCAGCAGTAGAGGTCTGCCTGTTCATACCCTGAGGCTGTGAAATGTAGACCTAATAAATTAGATTCTGGCTGCTTCTGTGCTTGAGCTCTTGGTAGTTTTGCTTGCAAAGTGCTCAGTCTTTCTCTTCTGGGATGTATTATAAATGCCACTTTCAGCCAGGTTACAAGCTGTTCTGTGCACCATGTTTACTGTAGAGAAACAGCTGAGGGTAGATCTTTCACAGATTTATTTTGGGCACCTTATTTGGTTTCAGGAAAAAACCATTTCCTTCTATTCTGAGTTCTCAAAGGAAGGAATATGAGCATTTCCTTATCTCAGTGGAAGGAGATTTATGGGGGGAGCACCTGAGTGTTGGAGCGAGTTAGGAATGTAAAAGCCTTTTGAAAGGAGAAGAGAAGCTATCATATAGTGCCTCCCCCCAAATCCTGTATGAACAGATTAAACTGAATGTAATTAATAACATCAAGAAGAAATCCATTAAGTTGTTATAGTAACTGGGAAGCTAAGGTTTAAAATGTATGATCTGAGTGACTCAGCTCTGGGGGAAGGGATCTGAAAGCCCACATATGGAGAGCTGGCAGCATCCTATTCCCTGGTCTCTTCTCTGTCCGTGCCCCGGGAAGCTCCGCTGTAGACACGTTGCATGGTTAAGGCTCTCGCCAATTCCTGAGCTTATTGGTCAACAGGAATGTCGAGCTTATTGTATCCACCCTATCTGCTGCAAAAAAGCATCTGATTTTCCTGTTGCATATCTGTGTAACGATTAATGCTTGTCTCTGCAGCATGTCTGGTGATCCTTGAAGAAAGTTGGCAAAACTCACCCAAAATAAGTGGTAGTGGTAGCAGTACTAGGTCTTTCTGAGAGGCTCTTTCATCATGGGTAATAAGAAATCTGTGGGTCCTTGTGTCCTGCAGTGTAGCACCCCCTCGTTTCTGGAGGTCCCCTGGATGGAGGATATCTACTGAGGTTTAAAAAAAGGGAATTTGTTTCCTGTAACTTACTTGGGATCTTCTTATAGATGTAGAATGAAGTACGTTACTTTCGTTGACCTTGTTAAAAAAATACTTGTGTAGGGTGAATGTGGGAAAGGATTGTTTTATTTGCATATCTCTGTACTTTCATTATTTGCACTCGGTGTTTTCTCAGGGTGGAGCTGCTACCAGAACAGTACCTAAACATTTACCTGCTTTCTCTGCAGGTGTTAATGTCAGGTAATGGCATGGATGTCTGAAGAACAGAGTGCAGAAATCTGGGATGCTTCTTTCAGCCTGGTGTGAAGATGTTTTTTGCCGTTGTAATCTGCTTGGTTCTGAGTATGAAATTCTGCACCCAGAATTAATAATAAAACTTTGAAATAGCAATGGCTTGCTATTTCATAGTGTAATTCTCCTGACTGTGTGTAGCTTCTGCCTTAGGAACAATGACGTTTTTGTTGAGCAATTGCATAACAGCAAGCTCTAAACCTAGAAGTAATTTGGTAGTGTAATGGTCTATGGTGATTTTAAAATATTTAGAGAATATATAGAGATTTATTGCACCTTGTTCAGTTAAAAATGAGTAGTAAAAAGGCTTGTCATTTTTATGTAAGGATTAGGATTTATTTAAAAAAATACACAGGTGTTGGACAGCCTATGTAGACTTCTTGGTATGTGTTTGGTCTGATTTATCAGCTGGCCTAGTGTTGCAGTTACTTCAGGTTTACATGGAATTCATGTGCTCTAGGTAGACATTAATTTCTGCTGAAATATAAGGATATCCAAGTGTTTAATTTCTGATCCAAACTTAACATTTTGTCTATCAGTAATTAAGATTAAAAGTAATCAGGCTCCATTTAGTCAATAGAAATGTTTATTATATTCGTAGAAGATAAATGCACGTATATTTAACTGTACAAAAATTGGGGGTGAGTGTATGGCTGTACTAAAGGCCCCGAGGAAATACTCTCTTACTTTTGTAATGTGGGATTCTTTGATCTCTCTACTGGGATGACAAGAACAAGGTGAAAAGCTGATACTTTTTTTTATCATTATATTCTCCAAACTGTAAGAAAGATGTTGATATATTGCTTTAAATTTTGCAGGGAAAGTAATCCCTGCTGTAAAATCCATTTAGTAATTAAATACTGCTGTTTTACTACAGGAATACAGGTGCCCTTCAGCTTTTCAGTAAGGTAATCCTGAAAGATGAGAGTTTTAAAACTCCTCTGTACTGTTTACGCATTGGGGATTCATGTAACTGGGTGGTAATTTAATGATTCGGTAGGGCCATAGTAAGTCATATATCCTCTTAATCTGCTATTCATCTTTGAAAATCCTTACCTTTATTTTCGTACAGCAAATTATAGAAATGAAAGAAAACATGCAAGTAGCCCTAAGTCAGTTCTTTTTCTTAACTGACTGAAAATTCTGTTACCTGGGGGTGGTGCAGAAAGCCCCGGTTGCCTGACGGTGCTGTAAAAAGTTGGTGGGTTTGAAGATTTTTCCATACTGGAGAGGTGAGTCTAGAGGGCATGGACAGTGAGGGGCACATTACCATGCACGTTGTTGCATGGCTGAAACAGGACTGTAGTAGCTCCATACAGAGGCATCGTGTCCGCACGCAGACCCTGGACGATCCAAGCAGCCTCCACCAGCCCCCCGATGCTCAGCGCTTGCCAGTGGGAGTTCCATTGCTGAGAGCAGCAGTGGCAGCAAGGTCAGGTCTCCAGTGTGTGATCTGGCTCACGGGGGAAGAATGTAGGATGGGCAGGACATCTTTTTTTTCTTGAAAGCTAGCATTTCTTCTGCCCAGAAGAAAAGCCTGCTTTGCCATCCAGAGGAAGGAGCGCATTTTTTGTCTGAGTAAAGCACATCATACAAGCAAAATGGGAAACATTGCAGAAATGTTAGGCTACTCTTGTGACTCACAGCATTTTGTAGGCTGATGTCTTGTGGCATAAAAAGGTCATTTCGTGTCTACATCATGGTGTTGTTTCGACTTTTTTGCATTGGAACAAGCAAAAGCATCGTATTCTTCTGCCCTAACATGAGGTTAGTTTGAAAGAATGCTGTACTGATAACACCTAAATATTTTATTTCTGGAAAAAAGATGC
This sequence comes from Fulmarus glacialis, assembly GCF_000690835.1. NCBI lineage: Eukaryota > Metazoa > Chordata > Aves > Procellariiformes > Procellariidae > Fulmarus > Fulmarus glacialis. The sequence continues at coordinate 68,262 of NW_009194819.1, read as the reverse complement.
GTGAGGTAGTACATAATCATCTGTGGCCAATAGAATTACTTGTTTTAAAAAGAACTCAAATATTTCAAATACATTCTTTTGCTTCATTGCTGCAAATGTGACGAACTGCCTTTTACCACCAAATTTTCAAACCTTATTAGAAGAGCAATATTGACTGCAGTTACCAGTCTTCTCTTTAGCAGTAGTTGAGTATCTTTTACTTTATAGGCCGGAGACTATTGAAATGGTACCAGTTATTGCATCTATAGATACAAATGTTGACTTTTGACATCAAGACTCCATTTTCAGTTGCTATAATTTCTCATAATTACCAGCTGTGTGCAGAGCAGTAGTCATTTTCTTGGTGAGGCTGGATGTAACCAGGTTGGGATTCCTCTGACCATGCTTTGAACAACCTGGGACTCTCATACATCCCTATGTTTTGCAGTTCCCAGTTTTGCAATTCCTTTTGCAACTTCAGTGTTGAATAATTTGGACAGAAGAGCCAGAATTTTCCTGGTGATGCACACAAAAGAATCGTGACACGAAGCTCGTCCCTGTGAAATGGTGAGTGTGCTCTGAAGCATGGGGATGCTGCAAGTAGAGGTTACTGAACAGTGCGCTCCTCATTAATTGCACTCTCTGAAGTGATTGAATTTGATCAAAACTTTCTAAAGTATGCAGCATAAAGCAGACACTGAGTGTTGGAAATATCACCCCACATAATTAAAGGTTTGAAGAGTTTTAAATAACTAGAAAAAAAATTACAACGAGAAGTTTGAGGAAAATGCTGGTGTTACCACTTTCACCTAACATAATAGCACTTGATTTCTGAGGAAATTGCAGTGTGCTCTAAAGTATTCTGTCTTCTTTTTTTTTTTTTAAATTGCTGATCATTTCAGCCTGAAATCTAGAATAATGCAAATATTTTCCCAACAAGCAAAATACCAGATACTGAGGGAAACAAAATAGCAGTAGTATAAAGAAACAGTAACATCTGCTTTGGCTAAAAGAAAAATCCGGGAATAAGAAAGCTTAAATGTTCTTCTGAATCAGGCTTTTTCTAAATCTCTTGTAATAAATTAATTTTTCAGAATACAAAAATGTTGTCATAGATGCCGCTTAAAATATATGAAGTAAAATATTTTAATGGAAGTGGTCTTAGCTAGTGGTTGGTAGAAAACATCTGTGCATTTGAAGAATCCCAAAGGTTTTTCCTTTAGTCTTAATTTTTTTTTATCCCCACTTTTTTTTTTTTGTAGTATGGACAGACAGGGAAGTTGCTAGTGTGGAAGAAAAACTGGGATAAATCACGTTTGTAGTTGACCATGCTAAGCTAATGCAGTCATGTTCTCTTTAATACCCCAGATGCCATGTTTTGCCTTTGCAGATGAGATGTGAAATTTAATCTTTAGTTACTCCCTGTTTCTGTATGAAAAGGGGACTTTCTGAAAAGTGTAGCCATTTGATGAGCCATTTATACTCCAAAGTGAGAGTGTTATGATAGAAGCTTTTAGGCGTGAATTTTGGAATAGGGTTGAGTTCTCCTGACAAGCCTCAAAATCCTACATGTAAAGAATTTCCTTAGCTCTAAAAGAACAATTAACTTATTTTTGAAACCTCAGAATGTGACTGTTTTTCGATAAATAGTAAATAGGGGAGTTAGGCGAAGAACGCGAGTTAAAAATAGGTTCTCTTTTCTAATCTGTGCATACACAGCTTGTGTACTCTTTCCTGGGTGCTCTTGTGCAGTGGTAAGCGTAGCTGGTCCTCCGTCTTATTTCTGGCTCTGCTTTGACTGATAAGTGATTTTGAGTCAGTCACTTATTCTTCTCTGTGGATTTCTGTCCACTACTGTAAGGCTGAGCACACTTGCCAAATGCTTTGAGGTCTGTGGGTGAAAAGTGTTGTAATGATGTTAAATATATCCGAAACCTAGGTAGGAGATGCTGAGACGACGGTTAGCTTTACTGTTGATATGTGGCTGTTTTTCTTATGAGAGATGATGTGCATGTTCCAGTGTATTGTATAAAATTTTTGAGACAATGCACTGTAGCATGGAATGATTATTCCTGTACTTAATAATAGAGTAATAGCAGCTACTGCTGCACAAAATCTGTGATCTAAAAAAATAAATCCTTCGTATTTCACTAACAAAAATGGTGCTGCAGACAGGCAGGGTTGTTAGAAACAATATATAGTGTGTGGCTAGATGCTGTTACCCTAGAAGTAACCTCATTTTGTACTCATTTAACAGCACGGAGGGGTCTCTCCCAGACTCTTCTTTCTCCTTCCTTGGACTCCTTACAGGATTGTCTTTTATGAGCAGTCTAGGATGCACAATTTATGAAAATGCAATTTATCAGCTGCAGAATCCTTCTTCCTGGTGAAGGGAGGACACGGAGGGGCAGGAGAAAAATGACAGCAGCTGTTTACCTGGCAAGGAGCATCGTTTTTTCTTTTTATTTGGTTTTTGTGTCTGTCTGCGGTCAGAAAAGCTAGTTACCTGATCTTGCTGTTACCACTATGGAAGCATTTACTCTAATGGGCCATGGAATAGGTTTTGCCTCGGGCAGTTAAATTGTTTTGTTAGGTGGTCTTTTGTGGCCCGCAGGGTTGTGTTTTTGAGGCCGGGCTGTGAGATGAGCAGGACCTGCCTGAGCGTGACTAGCTGGTACAGAAAACCACCGTGCCGCAGCATGGGGAGCTCCGTCCCCAGCTGTTGACTAGTGCCTTCTCCTGTTTGAAGATGCTGCTGGGTATCTGATCATGCTTATTCAGCCCCTTATCTCCCACTTTATAAGCTGTCTGGAAATAAGACAGAACAGCAAGAGGGTTTATGGGAGACTCGGGAGATTCTTGTTAATTTTTATGGGATTTTTATCTGCCTGAACAGTACCAGGAAGAAAAAAAAAAAGAGGGTGCCTTGCTTGTTGCAGGGTGGGGGAAGGCTTCTGGAGCAGCGTGGAAATGGCGTATATAGCAAGACTCTTACCTGCCTGGGGCTTCATTAGAAGGAGCCCACCTTGCCTGCAGTGTTGCACCATGACTTCTCCCCTCGCCTGCAGACCTCGTTGGCCAGGCACAGCTCAGGTCAGAGGTTCTGCCACAGCACTGGCTCTGGTCTGTGGGGTGAGCTTCTGCCCTGTGATGCAGATGCAAGGCACAGATGCAGCAGTGATAAACGGAGTAGCTAAGCCTGTCTCTTGCGTAACGTGCGGGATTTGAGGGGTCCGCTGTTCACTGGGCTGATAGCATTGCTTGTAGGTGCTTTGGACTTTCTCCTTCAGCCTCTTGCTGTGTAGCCAGTGTACAGTTAAGATTTCGTCTTATTTTTGAGGGTCCCCTCCTTTGCAAGTCTCAGCTAGCTTTATTTTGGTTCTCTAGGGACCTCTTGCAGTTCTGATTTCCCATTTCATCTTTTCCCACTATTTTTTAGTGGTTTTTTTCAAAGGGAAAAATTGGCAAGGTTAGGAATATTCCTCTGTAACTAGAGTTCAGGAGGTTGTGTTCTTCCGAGGATGGTCTTTATTTGTAGGCTTGGTCATGTACTTCTGTGCTTAGGATCATTGTGTTGCTTTGCTGCATGGCTCCAATATTTAAAAAAAAAAAAAAAAAAACGGGGGTGGGGGGGCGGGAATCCTTCTTGCAGACTGTTTGAACTTGGCTCTTTCCATAAAAACGGTAGGGGAAAGAGAGATCTGAGGATTTTAGAACTTTTCCTCTTGGACTAGAGCAATATCTGGGTGAGTTTAGGAAGGTAAGAAATAAATCAGTGGCACGAGGCAAGTGCCACATTAGCTGGCGGTGACACAGTAAGTTTCCCCATGCTGTTCATCCAGCACATGCTAATCCTGCCTGATCTGCAGCGTTATCTATGTAGACCAGCAGGCTTAGTGCACTATGCTCCTTTCCTAATAAAAACACATGGGGAACATGAAGTCTACTTTTTTTTAAAAAAGCAACCTACCAATCTAAAGGGGGAAAATTTGCATTGCGTGCATTTTCTGTCGCGCTGTTTTTTGTTGTATTTTTAAACTGACATATTTTTTTTTAAAAGCATAAATAATAATTGTTCTTTGCTCTCTGAATGCTGTTCAGCTCCACTCCGAGGAGTGGGAGGCTCTGCTAGTCATTTGCACATGGAACAAGAAAGGTATAAATTGCATCTTTTAATAGTATGCTTCGCTTTCCTGAGTAATTACCTTGAAAATCCTGTATGTGCTGGTAGGTAGCACTATTAAACTATATCCTTTGTTGCTATCAGAACTGATTTTTAAATTAATTGCATTTGCAATAGTAGACAAACTGTTTTAGAAATACAAGATTTAAAAATCATTAACATAGTAAAGAAAATAGAATAGTGTTTTCTGCAATTCTTTCTTCTGTCCAGGCTATTAACATTTGCCTGAAAGTTTCCTGAAAAAAAATATGGTCATATTTTCTCAGCAGTAATAGTGAAAAAATATTGCTTGTATTTCATGGGAGTTCTGCAGAGCACATTAGGCCTAATGACAGTAAGCAATGTAATGATATGTTCAAATTAGTATTGATTTTTCTATCGTAACTGAAATAAATGAAGAGCTATGACAACCTGATTGTACCCTCTGCTGGAAATCAAAGAGTTACTGGAATTTCTGGAATAGACTGACTTGGTTATTCTCAGCTTTAATGATTAGGTTGCCAGAGAAAAGATGAGTCTTTGCAATCCTCTTAACCTTCGCGATATCTCAGTAAGAAACCTCCTAATGAAAGTTAAGACACTGTTTTAATAAGGATAATTTACCCAGTGGTAACGTGGGAGGGGAGGGGGTTTTTAACGTTTTTTATTTGTCCCTGCACAACTTTGACAGAACTTTCTCAAGTAGGTACAAAGAGTATCCTGCGTATAGGATTCGCTTTTTATAATAAAATAACTGGTTTAATTTATATTGTGGATAAATTTGCAACTTTATCACATCACACAGATGCCTGATAGCTTAAAAACAGCAAACTAATTTAGACTTGGTTTGCATACTCAGCCTGTAATTCACAGGTTGGTAATTATGAGAAAGCTTAAAGCAGCCTTGGAAGAGGACAAACTGAAGTAGTCACTTCTCTAGTTGGATGATATCGGTAGATCCTTAGCACTGCCATAGCAAACTTAGTTTATGTGAGAATTGCAGTGATAAGGAAGCTAGTGTTACCTCCCAGAGCAAATCCTTCTTTTCTGAGTCTGTTTACCTAAGTTGCAAGCATTTGTCCCAATAGATGGCCTTGCTTTCATTTTGTGTAGTGCTCTGAAGTCTTCTCAGAATTTTATGAAAATTGTAATGGATGGACTTTTCTGAGGAGGAGTGAGTTTCCTGGAGCTGCCATAGGCTCTGCAGATCCCGTTTAGTTGTTTCTGTTCACAAGAAATGGGGAAAGACCATTTTTTGGTCTGTAAATAGTGAGAAGGGCTGTTTGGGAAATTCTTACGTATGCATTTCTGGGAGGCTGTGTCCAAGAAGCTGGACATAATAGTGGTGGTCACAGAGCTAAAAGTTTAGGGCTCAATATTGGAAAAATTAGCCTACAGCCTAAATTGGTGAAAGAGGAAAAGGTACAGTTAATTCTTCAATGGCTCAAGACTTTGTGTGCGTGTAATGCAAAAATAAAATGGTAAAATTCCGGAAACTAGTTTTTCAGTAATTCCTGCAGAAACATTTGACTGGTATCTCTTTGAAGTTTTATTTGTTGTAATTACAGCTTGTAAACATACTGCATGTTTGTTCCTGCTGTAGGTGTGTAGCTCCAGTACCTGCGGTGCTGCCGCCATGCTGTGCAACCAGTTGGCTGTGACCTCCATTTCCTTTTTTGTAAGCAAGTTGACCTTCTTAGCAATCCGAGAGCAAAGAATTGCTCTCACATTTTGAAGTTGCTGGGTTTGTTTAGGGTAAAATACAAAACCATCACTGTTTGGTACCAATTGCTATTTATACCTCAGCTTGCCTTTGACCAATGTTAAATCCACTTAGGGTTTATTTTTCTTGCAAGGAATCGTGTGCAATTTCCAAGCCTGAAGTAGGAACCCATGTGTTTCATCTGGGAGAGCTAGACCCAAGATTATAACTTTTTTTTTCTTTTTGGTGATTGTCACCCTAAGTACGTACTTCACCCTGTGAAGTTTTGATGATCTTTAGGGAGAATCAAGTTGCTTGAATCCCAGCTCACAAATGATGTAATTATCTGTGTGATCAGATAATCTCCTTCATCCCAGCCTTTTCCTTAGTAAAGCTTCTCTATTAATTCGCCATTCAGGTTTCTGTTTTTATCTGCTGAACCTGTAAGGATCAGCATTTTGTTGCTAGGAAAAATACTGCCCCAGTAACGTGTGCCATGGCCCTGGCAGCGCTTCCAGTTAGAAAGAAACAGGTATGGTACTGCAAAATGTGCTGTATTGTCTGAGTTTCACCGGGCTTTGTTTTGTTTTTCGCTGTCTCTCAATCTTTGTGTCTTGCCTTCTTGAAAAGTGGGAGGAAATGAATTTAGTGTATGAAAGCAGCCAGATAAACAGCTCTGCTTGCCAAAACCTTTTGTTAATCCAAAGAACTAGCACTGCACGGGCAGCAAAAATGTAATCCTCCTGGCCCTGCCTTGTCTGTGTTTCATCAGGGAAGGGAATCTCTTTAGGGTGAGAGGGTTAATCTGCTTGTCATATAACCCTGTGGCTTTAAAGCTGCCCATGCAGAAGCCAAAATGTGTGGGGAAACAGCGATGTGGTGAAATGTGTGTCTTGTATTCCAAATCATACCAGAACTTGCACATTAGGATGCGTTTTAGGAATTTCTTTAAATAGTGGATTTCACACTGGATGAGTTAAATAGCTATTTTTAAAAAAGTGTGTAGGAAAAGCAGGCTTTATCACATGCGTCCATGTATCCTCACCACTGTCAGTTGCCAGTTTTGAATCCTGTTAATTCATACCTTCGCTATAAGGCTTTATCACTCTGAAATTGCTGGAGCGTTTACTGTCATTTTTGAAAAACACGGTCATTGAACACAAAAAATTCAGGTGGAAGAACTAGGTCAGCTTGGTGTAAAAAGAAATCTCATACCCTACCTAGGATACATTCCAGCAAAATGGATTAGACCCAACCGCAGCACTGAAAGAGTACTTTTCTTTGCAGTCTAATATCACATGCAAAGGCTTGCTGCTTTTAGGCATTCCCTGTTACCCACACTTAAGCAGTCCGCTGGGATATAGTTTCTTTTTGGAGAATTTGGGTAGTGGAAAGAAACTCTTTGCTTGTAACAGGAGATTGCATGAATTAGAAAATGTGCATGGAAAAAATTTTCCAGTAAGCCTCTTTGGAGTGCGTATTTTTTTTTTTTTTTCCTTCCCCCTAGATGTTTGTCCCAGGTGTCAGATCTTTTATGTAAAGACGCAAGAAAAGAATGACTCAGTTTTTAACAGTAATTTAGTCATGACTAACGGAAGTCTTAGATTTTCTTGGTAAGCTCTTCAGAAATGCAATCCACATTGAACAAAATATGGAAATTTTTTATAATTATTCATGTTTTGGTTAAACTTACTTTGACAAATTGATAAATATTTATAAAGGAAAGGAAGTTGTGGTATAAGAGGACTCAAGCTTCCACAGAAATGATCTGCTAGTCAGCCTGGTCCATCTCTCCATGTCTTGTCTCCTAGTGTCGGTCCTGATCCTGAAGTTCGGCAAAATTTAGGAGACGCTCTTAGACTTTTATTCTTTCAGATTTTTTTCCCAAAGATGTTTTCCTGGATACTTATTTATGTGTGTGTTTATTTACTTTATTATGTATTTATTTATGTTGGTTTGTGAACTGACATATATTCAGGAGGGAGATGAAGTTGTTGGTCCCACTGTGGGACATGCCGCAGTGTGAGCTCGTTTGTGTCGGGCATCACAAAGTCTGCACAGCAGGGCAGTAATGAATGTCTCAAACTTGTACTTTATTAAGCACAAATCTGTACTTTATTAAACACAAATTTGTAGTCTGCTTAGTTCTGCTGCTTATGCAACTGCTTCCTCCTTTTGTTCTTTCTGTGAATTTTGTCTACATATTACAGCGGAATATGTATTTATTTCTGGCAGCAAGTAGTCATGCCATATTATTCCTAGTCTGTGCATCCATACCACTGTCATGGTCTTCTTTACCTGCATGATATCTGGGACTGTATCATCTAATTTGCTGTCTGCTGTCGGTTTTGGATTCTTTTTATAACAGGGCTTTTTAGTTTCTCCCAATGGTTGCAGATTGATAAAATTGTTAAACTTATTCTAGAATTTTATTCTGATACCGTGGTATGACTTTTATGCTGCTAATAGGGTAATGGCTTTTCTCACTTCTAGCCTGCTCATCTAATTGTAATATGGATTAAAAGCTAGATAAGGTTTGCAGAGAGAAGTAATGTTGCCACACAACTGTGCTGCCACATGTCAGGTTTTTAATAGCCGTTCCATGCTGTAATGTTTAAACCCACCCTGATGGCTTAGCTGGTGCGTGCATGTGGCCTGTTGTTGTAAGAAGAGCGTTCTTGATCAGGTCATAAATCTGTTTTTTCCCGCTGGCCTGGCTCTGGTGACAGCCAGCGATGGATGCTGAGAGGAGAGCCAGCCTGGGGGGAGGCATTGCAGACGCTTTCTGTTGTTTTCTGTGGGTTTTTTGCTCCTGGATGGTCCTGTTCGTCCTTTCCTGGAGGGAAGCTGTTTAGGTGCTTTAGAAGACAAATCCCTCAGCTCTTTTCCAATGCTGATTTGTACAGGATGAAGCATACAGCCCTGTGTGCTGGCACTCATGCTGAAATGGCAGTGAGTTATGTCTGGCATGGATCTGAGCACTCCGAATGCTTTGGCTGGCGATGAAGGGATATATGTGTGTTGGATGTACGAACCCTAAGGAAATGAAAACAACTGGAGGTGCCTGTGCCACAGCCAGAACTGCAGGCAGACTCAACTACAGTGCTGGCAGAGTTTGTTAGTGTTTCGTTTGAGTTTGTTTTGTTCTCTTTCTCTCTCTGTCTTTTTTTTCCCCAGAGTGATCTGATTTAGAGGGAAGCAGGTTCGTTACAGCACTTCTCTTGTGCATGGAAGAGCAGATGAGCAGTTGGCTTCTGGAGACTGCAATGTCCTTAGACTTCTGTGATCAGAGGCACCACTCTGTATTCAGATGCTATGCCTGAGAGTTAGTGTGGCTTTTTTTCTTTAAGCTTTTTTGATTTAAATAGGTAGAGGTGCAAGCTAAATAGTGTTTAACCTGGGCATGATGGTATTAAACTGAATCTGAACCCTTGATGGCACGGTAGCGTGGTGGCTGTAAGCCAAGCCGAGCTGCCACGCTTGAGCATTCAGACTCATGAATTCATTGTGGGGTGGGAACCAAAGAACAGGTCTGTAAAACCAGCAATTGCTGTGTAAGATGCCTTTTAGTACCTGCTGCCGGGGCTTCGAACCTCACAGGAAGAGTGGTGCAGGCTGCCTGCTTTCTGGGACCCTGACTGCTGGTAGTGGCAGGGAAGAGAATTAGGTGCCTAATTTTGATGCCACATCTGCTTCTCATCACCTGGGTAGATGGCCAGGGTCTGGCAGCCCTTTTTTGCAGGCAGTATGAATTGCTTATTGCTCTCCTGAACTTGCACTGCATGAACAGATGATCTGAATATACTTCAAAATCCCTGATTTCTCAGAGTGAGCATCATGTTAGAAGTCTAACATCACCAAGCCTGAAACAGTTGCGCAACTTCTTGTGGTGGCTTCAGCACTGAAGTTTATGAACAGTGGCCCTTCAGCAGTCTTCTACCTCGAAGATAATCCTTCCAAGCAGGGGAGAAAATCTGTCAGCACACAAAAAGCGGCACTCCAGCTCTACCTGTTCTTTGGGGAAAGAAAACAAAAAACCCTCAGTGTTCTTTCTGTATAATCATGAATGTAGCTTTTTTATGAGCACTCAATCCACAGCAAGAAAGAGCAGGGGGTCTGGGAACAGTCTAAGGGGGATTGTTCCCATGTTCTGGTTTCCCCTGCTGCTTCAGCTGCTCGGCTGTGTTTCATTCCCCTTAGCACTCTTGCAGAGTTCAAAGTGGGTGCAGTGTCACCCTCTACAGAAGGCTGTAATTTAGTGGCTGAAGTGGTGTGTGTGTGCCAGTGTAATAATAAATAATGTTTGTGTGTAATGACTAAATCTTAGAATCGCATACAAATGCAATTCCTTTTCTTCTATGAGAGCCAGCTCAAGCCATTCTTGGAGACCTTCTATACTGTACTTCTGAAAAGGGCTCATGTAAAGAAAAATTCTCTGCAAGTACAAGCCGTTAGCTTTGATCCTGTATTACTAGCCATGTTTCAGGGCTTGCTTAGATTGCAGAGCCTTGTGAATACTGGTTACTTTTAACATGATTTTACTAAATATCGAATTGTCCTTTCACTAATAGAGAGCTACACTTGCATAACATCTGCTGCCAAGTCTTTTATGAAAATGGAGAGTAAGTTATAAATCAGCTGTGATGTTAGCAGTTAGCTCCATAGTCTATCATCAAAACAGTTTGTGATTCAAAAATACAATTTTTTTTCCTTCAGGTTGCCTGTCTGAAGAAATTGGATTGAACAACAAGAGTTTTTTATAACAGGGTGCACTTTAATCTCGATAATGAAGAAAAGCAGAAGTGTCATGACAGTAACTGCAGATGAGGTAAGTTTCTTCTTTATTTTTCCCAGTACTTCATGAAAATGAGATTAAAATTTTGTTTTGTCTTATTTTGCAAGTATCAGCTGGTTTTGCTTTGATTACTCATTGATTTCCTCAGAGTTGTTCACAGCTCATATAATAAGCAGGAAATAAGCCCAGCACATTTAGGAACAAACAAACCAACCCCCACACTATGAGAAGTTTAGAGGAGTCTTACTCAGAGCATATACTTCACTGGTCTTTGGTCAGGGTAATACTGGCAGGCAGCAGGGACTGAACATTTCTGTACCTTATGGAAGCTCTGTTCTGGGTCCCATCTTTGTGCGTGTGCTGTAATTGTATACTTATAAGTGTTTCAACATCTCTCCCCGCTGTAGTTGCTGAACACCTAATGTGATGATGCACGTGTTATTCCATTATTACCCTTGCTAATCATCATCATAATCCCCTATTAATTAAACTCCAGTTCCCATTCTCTGGAGAAATGTATCAGGTTGTAATGATGGCATGATAGCCTTAATTGTCTTGTTTGTCACAGCTGGGGCTTGCCAAAGATGGAAAACCATGTGAAATGTATGTGAAAATACAGCGGAGGAGTGGAACCTAATAGTTAGTGTATCCTATAGCACTCCTTCAATAAATAAGTGTTTCTTTTACACCACATGTTGCACTGCTTCAGGGTCAGTTTGCCTGAGCATGATGCTGGGTCCACTCAGTGCTTGCTGATTTTAATGAAAGCAGGCATCTGAAATCTAATGGGAAGCTAGAAAACTCTGCTGTACACTTCTTAAATAATAACAAAAAAATTAAGCAGTCTTATAAAGATTATTAATAAAAGCAGGTTAAGTCTGATCCTCGTATAGAAGGCAGGCTTTCCTTTCTGGGGTTCCTAGGAGTATTATTGACCTGTTTTTGTTCTGTGAAAGAGTAGGGTTTGAATCACTGAAGATCTCTAGCATATTTTTGGAAGCATAGCATGCCAAATATTTTAAACTTCTATCTAGGTCATTATAATGTTGATGCCTTAGTAAATTCATGAATCTGCACCAGCATGCCTTATAGCACTTAAGGCTATAGTCAAGGAGTAAAGTAGCTGTGGACCATGTTGTTTCCTGTCTGGATGCTTCAAGTTTTTTTTTTAGTTGAGAAAACTGGTAGTATGCCATTCTCCCATCAGTATTGTCTTTCCTTCCCATGTTGAGAGTCCTTGCTGAGAGGTAAGAGAGTAGACAGTACCACAGAGTTGTTTACTTTAATAGTCTCATGTCTATGGAGAGCATTACTGGGTTACCAGTTGTCACTCGTGTTTTCACTGAGGTGAGGTAGATCCTTCTACACTCAGTGCTGGACACAGCGGTAGCTGCTCATAGGGAAAGTGAACCCAGGGATTTGGGGAGGCTGTAAGGTGGGTTTGGAAAGGTCTGAGAAGGGTGGAGAGAGCAGGGCAGAGATCAAAATTCAGGAGCAGGTAAAGAAGAGGAAAAATGTAGAGGGGTTGCCATAGATACATATATATAGCTATCACAGTAATGCTCCAGCTTCTACTGGTAGCTCATCACATGCAATAAAGAAATATTCTCATTTGTATTGGACAATTCTGTTTGACTAGCTAAATTCTCTAAGTAAGACCAAAACTGACAACCCTCTCACAGTGCTGTTCCACTGTGGGAGAACTTCTGGCTTGGGTTTGAGAAGACTGACAGCCAGTTCCGAGATCATGGTGATGTTTTTAAATAAAAATAAGTAGAAACCATAAGAGGAAAAACTGCTTCAACTGATCAAAACCTTTTTTTGAGATTATTTCTATTAGGAACGCCAGACATAGGGTAGGGCAGCCTAGCTGGGAGTTCTTCTCACTGAATAGCTCTTGGATAATTCAGGATGTGTCTAAGTCCAGTATTCTTGGTACCTTTCTCTGCCTGGTGATTCATCAAAAAAAGTAGCAAACCTGTATGTTTGTGCTGTGGAGAGGAATGATACTTAAGGTGGATATTGAGTGGAATGTTTTCTGAAAAAGTTCGAAATACCGAAAGTTTAACGTGTCACCGAAGTGACCTGGATTATTGAAGCGTTCAATTAGATTAGAATTAGATGTTGAATTTAGCTTAGACAAGCTATGAGTGAATTTTCAAGTTCATTCGTAACTTCATAAAATAACAATGCAGCTGAGTCAGGCTCTGCCAAGATTTCATCATACAGTTATCTTTTGTGAGTAGCTATGACTGTGAAACAAAAATCAAATGTGTTTTATCCTCACGGAGGAAGACATTTGTTTGCAGAACTTCAGTGGCTTTTCTGTCTCTGCAGAATGCTCTGGATTACCTGGAGTGTGGGCTGAGTAAGTCCTACAGTACTTCCAGCCATGCTCTGGGCATAGACCTCTGGAGAGGAAGAAGATGTTGTTCTGGTAATTTGCAGTTACCACCGCTATCCCAAAGACAAACAGAAAAAGCAAGGACACCTGACAGAGACATTGTCTGTAGACCAACAACTCTGCCTTTGTTGACACCTCCAAGCATTGCCATCACCACTTACCAAGACTGGTAGGTTATTTCCCTTTGTGATAAATCTCACATGGTTGGGTGTTGTGTTTTGTTTTGTGTTGGTTTTTTTTAAAGTTTTTTTGTTGTTGTTGTTTTCTGGTTTTGGGTGGGGTTTTTTTCCTTTTTTTTTTTTTTTTTGGAAGATAATTATCTTGTATATACTAATGACTATTGTTGATGCCTATCGGTTGGTGTGTCATGGACATAATTTTACAAAGTAATTGCCTTTTTTTGAAATTCTATTTCTGTTAAAACCTCTTCTGTTCAATTTTTTTGTGCATCTTCATGAAACTTTGTGTCGTAAATTCCGATCTTGGCCAGAGGATTTACGTTACTAACTTTCCACCCACAGAAGAGTTCAAGATGGTGGTAGACTCTTCTACAACAGATTGAGGAAAAAGGCTTTAGCTCTCTGGCTATTTCCTGTCCAAGTGTTAGAATAAAGGCTTTGAATCTGATGTTAAGCTCAAGAAAAGTCCCAAAGAAACTATCAGAGAGCTGATTAAAAGGGGGTTGCTAAGAGGTGAGTTCCAAAACAGAAACTGAATGTTAAGTGCAAAAACAAGGAAATTTCTCTAGAGGGGGGAGAGGAAGACAAAGCCCCAGGTGTTCATGTGCAGGAATTGCAATGGTAGATTTTAATGGCGAAATAAGGTTAGATGTCCAGCTTGCCATATGAATCTTGAAATGGCATTGCAGTGCATCCTTAAAACCTGTACTCTCAACTTCGGATTTCAAGTGTGCTTTAGATTCTAGTTTTTAAATGCTCCACTCTCAATTTCATTTGATGGCTGCAAGACATGTTCACATCATTATTTCCAAGTCTGAATCTGGTTTTACCTTCTGTTAAGCTCAGCACTGTTCAGAGCTGGCATTTCAGTTTGCATTTGAACAATTATAGAGGACATCCTAAATTCATTTGTTAAAGTCCTTTAAAAACAGTTTTCCTATTGAAAAGAGCATTTTTAAACTATGCACTTGAATAGATGAGATACAGAAATCAAAGAGAAATTAGCAGGGGCTTTTGTTCAATTTTTGCATTTAATTGCGGTGGATAAATTTAATAAAATGAGTTATCTAATTTCAGTTAGATTGTGAATTTTGATAATAAAAGGGTTGGTTTACCTTTATGAGTTTTACGAGTGTTCCCTGCAGCAATTTGTAATCTTGACTGCAAGACGATTGAGAGCCTATCGTAAGGTGTGCTTTTAAGAATGAATTAGTTCTGATCTTTGAATACAACTTCATACACGATTTAGGAAAATGCAAGGAATTGCAAGGGATTTATCATTAGTTTCCCTTGTAACACAAGGGGGCATTGCTGCTCCTCTCTTCCATTACAGCAGAATCAATGTATGCGTATTGTGTCGCGCAACATGTATTTTTCTTGAACAGTATACCAGTCAAAGAGAAAACAATTATAACCGATACTCGGGTTACTGCTATTTCTTTACTGCTGTTAATCTCTTACAAGTGAGCAGATAGTTTCCGACTTCTCTGTTTTGCTTGAATCTATCATACCTGTTTACAGCCATATAGCGGGTTGGGAGCTGCTGGTTAGTGTGAGTGCGATGCTGTTCCAACACGTTACGCAGGTATCTTTGCATCCCCCTCACCTTTCTGACTTGGGCACCAGTTAGATTGACTGCTGTGACAGCTGGGCAGAAAATTGGTCTAATCTTTCCCATTTTCTGTTTAAGTTCTAGTCATCAAGGGCTTTTGACTAGGTTAGCCCTGTTCTCTACCCCATGCCAGGCAGTTCCTTACCTACAAAATTTCCAGTTACTTGGAGCCTGACCATACTCTCAGGGAGCGCAGTCATGATTGAGATTTTTTTGTGTAGGAGCGGTGCACGTGGGATCTGGTCCCTAAGTTATTCGGGCTTCTATATTGTGGTTCAGTTCTGCATGAAATGTACCCCAGAGGCAGGTTATATTTGTGTAAGCCTGATATGTGCCGTTGTGTTGAAACAGCTTTGGAATGATATGAGCATTAAGAGACTCAGTGAGTGGGCAATAAAGCGATAGGAAAATTTCACTGTAGATAAATACAAAGTGATATATCCAAGCATGAAAGAATAGTAGCTGCAAAACAATATTACTGCTCAGGAGCAAGATCCTGGCTATAGGATCGAAGTCCAATAGAGTTGCAAGTTCAGTGCTTGTTAATGGTCAAAAAAGCAAATTAATTGTTAAAGATTTGAAGGAAAAGAATAGCGGATAAAACATAGAACATCAGGATGCCATGGTAGGAACCCATTACTTGGTCAAATGTTGAATATAGTGTACAGTTCTGGTCCTTCCTCTCAAAAAAGAAAGGTCCTTCCTCTCAAAAAGAGTTAAAGGCCTCTAAGATGATCAAACATACGGAACAGCTTCTGCACTGGGATTGACCAAGGAGGCTGGAACTCTTCAGCATGGAAAAGACAGTTGAGTAAAGGGCTAGGGCCAAGATCTTGCTAGTGATATGAAGACATAGTTGATCTATTGCTTATTGTCCCTTCCAATATGAGAGCAAGGGGCCATCGCATATATTGGTATGGCAGGTGTGAAGCAAGTGCAAGGAGGTGGTTCCTTATGCGGTTTCTAGTTACGTTGTGGAGCTTTGTGTTGTAGGATACTGTAGATGCTAGGAGTTTGAGCAGGCTCAAGGGAAAGCTTAACAGATGGAGGAGTAATCTGTTGTGATTTCCTTCCGAATACATAAGCCCCATCTCTTGTTCAGCTTCTGAACTGGAAGTTGTTTAGGACTGGGAAATGTTTGAGGGGAAGTATCGTATATGTTTGCCTTCTGCTCTGTGCTTTTAATCCCTTGCGGGAGTCAAGGGCTAGATGTACCATTGGCCTGACCAGTAAGACCATTCTTATATTACAAGTCTGTTTTTTTTTTTCCTCACCTCACTTCACGGTTATCTTTCCTTGGAGCTTTAATAAAAATGCTTGAAGGCCACAGGCAGAAAATTAATACGTTTTAAGCAATCGGGGGCAGGGGGGAAAGGCTTTACATGTAGGGAGGCTAATGCCATTAAACAGTATAAATCTCAGACTGGGACAGGAAAGAGGCTATTTCTTGTGGAAAGAGTATCCAACTCTTAGTTTCACAGGATTATAGGATAATTCAGGCTGGAAGGGACCTCAGGAGGCTTCTAGTTCAACCCCTTGCTTGCAGTGAGGTCAGATGTGAGGTCAGACCAGGTTGCTGAGGGGGCTTCATCTAGTCTGATCTTGGAAACCTCCAAGGATGAAGACTTCACATCCTCTTTGGGCAACCTGTTCTGCTGCATGACTGTCCTCAACTCAGCAAAAAAGTCTCCGTATGTCTGGGCAGAATCTCTCATGATTTGTCTTCTGCCAGTTGTCTTGTGTTTCCCAGCGTTTCGGTGGAAGGTAATGGCAGTGTGCTGTTCCTTGGAAACATGGCATGTATCTTCGTCAGTCCATAGGCCTACCCCATTAATGCAGCACTGAATATTTAGGTTGCATTGCTTTGGGCTCCTAACATGATGTCTCTGGGCTATGGAAATTGTTCACTAAATTTATTCACTGGGTTTAGCTTCAGGATGCAGCCGTTTCCTGACCTCTGTTTATGTTCCCAAAGGTAGACAGTCTTGCAACAGCTTGTACAAGATCAAGTTCATTGATGCTGTTACAGCAGTGGAGCTACTGAATCGTGCAAAAGGAAACTTCACTGAAACGTAAATGCAGATGACCTTGGTCTAAGACATTTGGGGTCCCCACAGACAAAATGCATAAACAATGTAAGGTCCAGATTTAAGTTTTCTGTAAGGTAAATCATCGTAACTCTTATGTGTCCAATACAAATTATTTAACATTCACTTAGTATGTTGTTGTTTTTTTTTTCCTGAGGCTTCATAGAGTTGTAGCTTGGAGATGCTTTCTACAAGAGATAGATAGGACTCGTTCAGGAATGTGTAGGTTTACCCAAGCTTTCTGTATTCTATTTCTGTGCATATGAAACCCCAAAGACAGATGTGAAACACCTCATTATTATGACATGAAACATCATTCCTAGAAATAATGTCTTCATTTCATTTGTTTGCTGTGTATAGTAGCCTTCATCTTTTTTTGTAATGACTGCAAGATTGTGAAGGAGCTTCCTAGCGATACCATGATGACAGTTAACTTTTCATGCTGATACACAAGTTCCTCATTGCACTGTTATATTTAGTGTATCTTCAGAAACGCATACAAAACTTCTATAAGGGACATTGTCTCTTTTACTAGGGCAGGTATGATGGAAGTGAAGCTTTCCATGGGCATTTCATACTGAACAAAGAAGTCACTTAAGTTTGGGGTTCTGTTTCCTATTTGTGCAAGCCATTGTAGTCTTTGTAGAAATTTGTCATCTTAACCAGACAGACAATAACGAAGTTTCTGGAGAGGCAGGGATAAACCCAAACCTGATCACCAGAGGATTCCTCTGAAAGGTGCAAAAGCTCTGCCTCTGTTGGGGTTGTTTCTCTTTTCTCCTGTTAACTTGATTAAATCCATGGGGAAACTCTCACTGCGTGTATTTGGGGTGTGCATTCTGCTGAGCCATTCTTCTAGTTCTTCTATTTCCTGTTAGCACAAAATCTCCGCTATATGGTCATTATCTATCTTTCTATTGTTCTTGTGCTGGAATACTGATTTGCTTTATTTAGGCTTACTCAGATCTCCATTGCTCCAAAGCATTTCACTGTGTGTGCTCTGTATTGAGCAAAATGCCAAATGGCAAATATCTCTGTTAACAAATGAGATTTCTAAACTGAAATCCTGGAAGAGAGCTTACATATATAATAACATATCTGTGGTTCTTCCTGGAGAAATTTAGCAGTTGCCACATCTGTGAAATACAATGCTTCCCACTACTACCCATGCATCTTGCACAGCCCTGTATGTTACCAAGCTCTTTGCAAAACCGTATCTATCAATGGACAATATAGTCAGATTATATTACAGCAGCTTCAGTACTTTGTTTTCTTTTAAAAATATTGTTCTTTATTGGTAAGGTGAAAGTGGGTTCTATCATCACTGAAATGGTACAAAATTCAACCTGCAACATCAGCGCTGTGCTACAGACTATGTGCTAAGAATGCGCTGGTTGTGGAAATGTAGCTGTTCATGGGATTGCAGTAACTGTGGTTTGAAGAAAAGAATAACAGGGTTCAAATACAGAACATATTATTTGGGAGGGGTAGAGGAAAATAATCCTGTTCCTTCTGTAAATAGCTTTTCTGCCACATTTTTTCAGAAATCACCTTAAATTTAACTTCCAGTGGTAATACAAAAGTAAGAACTGTGAGAAGGTGAGCCATGACTTACATAAATATTTTAACTTAAGGTACATGGGAACCAAAAAAATAAAGCTGCTCCTGAGTTGTTTTTTTTTTTTTCTTATTTGAACTGTGTTTTCTTGAGACTGGTGCTGTTCTGACAAGATCTGTAACCGGCAAAGAAATAATGGGCAGGCTGACTCCAAAGCAATAATTCTAAGCCAGCTGTGATGTAATAATATTTTGTGTGAAAATGGCAAGGCAGCACACACATGAAATAGCTTTCATGAATCATGCTAGGGAAGAGGAATATAGGATATAGGTCTTCAAGTGGCAATCTGAATGTAGAAGTCTTATAAGCTTCTTTTGTACAAATTTTGTCCGTGTTTTCATGAAAGTGGTTTAAATGTTTTCCACAATCCTGCTCCGTATTTTATACCTAAAGCTTTGCGATAATAAATCCAGGCAAGAGGTAGGAACGAGGGTGTGAATAATATATTTGTAGCTACACTTGGAGCATCCAAAATAGTTCTCTTACCCTATTTTTTGATACTTACCAGCTCCTGGGTTAGGTTTGACAGCTAGCTTCTGATTTACATAATTTCTACACATTTGATTCAGGTCTGTGGAGACATTTTGACAGTTTTGCATCAAGTTTCTTTGTTGAAACAAAAAAGTTCTATGATAAGTCCCAAAGCGTAAGAAAATAAAGGCCTTAAGAATGCCACTAAGAGTCGATATGGTTAATATTAAATATAGTAAGGAGTGCATGTTTTCACGGCATAGAGATTCGGTTAAACATTTGGACTATGGTGTTAAATACTGTGTTGAAATATGTTATGTTGCTAATTGTCCAATGCAAAAGCTACCTCGCTCTTCTGCGAGAGCTAGATGAGAACTCACTAGGTTTGAAGGAAGTTGTCTGCTAACAGAGTTGGTTGCTATTTGAGTCACATTCTTGCCACTTACTAAAAAAAATTAACCATTAGCCTGTCTTTTTCAGATTTTCTTTTTTTTACAGCAGTCGTAATTAACCAACAAACTATAGTGTGTTGTGTGTTTGTGAGCTTGCTGTATTATTGCTAGTCATTTGTCAGTGACCAGGTCTATGGCTTGTTTTGTTCTGAAAGAATTCTGTTGCGCAGACTGGTGGTCAGAATCTAAAAAGAAAATATTAAGGGATTGATCCTGTTTTCCACGTCCATCTGAAACCCTTCCTGAAGTTGGGGTGCACAAGGAAGGGCGTGTGAGTGCATTACTGCATTCTGAAGTGTGCGTGCACGGCGAGGGCTGATGCATGTATGTACTGTAAAATCTATGCTTGTAGTACTGCACGTTGTTCTCCAGATGGTGATCATGGGCAGCAAATTAGATGCAACTTTAAAAACAAACCAAAACAAAATCAGTATAATTTTGGGCAACTGAGTCTGAGACCAAACCTTCAGCAGAAATGCGGACTTCAGCTGGGGCCAGCTCGTAGCCATCGTGAAGCTGTTCAGCTGGTAGTAGTTAATATTACTATTATTGGAAGTAATATTACTATTATATGGAAAGTTAGAACAATAAAGGGGATGGAGATTTGCATGGAGGATTAAAAAGGATAATAGAACTATAGTCAGGCTAGTAAGCTAAGCAGAAGGTAATATGCCCTGTCACTCCTTTACACATTTGAAATCTATGAATCCCATGGAACGAAAGGAAATATTTAGGGTAACAGGAAGCGTAAGCAGGAACAGTGGGATGAAAACCAGAAGATCCGAAGGAGTAATGCTGTTTTGGAGAAGCGTCAGGCTTTTTTGTTTTGTTTTTTTCAAATGTTATTTCAGACTGTGGGATAATAACCTGTGAAATAGGTTGAAGTCTTGTTTCTTAGATCACTTCAAATTCAACTAGATAAGAACTGAAGAAATATGCTGCAGGCTTGGAATAGAAAAAAAATAGATGAGCTGGCTTCCCATATGATGTGAAAAATAAAAACCTAGGATGAAAAAAAAAACCCTTAAAAACATGTTTTTGATTTTTTTTATACCTATATTGAGAATTATTTAAATGACAGAATGGTTGAAGTTGGAAGGGACCTCAGGACATCATCTGGTCCAAAACGTTTACTATTTATATAAATCACATCAGTTTTTGTTGCAATAAAGCAGGATCAATTATTCTTATTGAAGATGCTTCCTGTATTTCAAAAGCCTGTACTACATTTCTGTGGGGCATTTACTTACCTTGAAAAAGGAGGTCAGCTGTATTCATCATAACATCTCATATACTCTATGGGGAAAATAGTTTTTAATTACCCTGTGCTGTTTCTGGAAAACATATACGATAGCTTAGTTTTGAAAATCAGACTTCCTAAAATTTGTCCTAAGTTTCCTAACGATATGAAAGATGTAGAGAGTACTGAAGAGTGTTAGATCTGGAAACAGTCCTACAGGATTTCATCTGCTCAGTGATTTTGTTTGTTCTGCAGTAGGTAGAAATGTTATCTGGTACATTTAGGGATGGCTCATTCCTGGTGCTGAACACTGGAATTGGTAGGAGCTTGGAGACCTGGGGACCTCTCAAGATAGTCTCTGAAAAGCTGAAAATGTTCTGTTGCGAGATAGTTCTTATGCTGTCTGCAAGTAGATCATAAGAATTACATAAAGAAGTTCACTAAGGCTTAAATCTGTGTGAGCTCACCAAGGTGGGAGGCAGGGGCTGCTTGTCTAGTATGGGAAGAGGAAATCCCTTGAATTTGTTGTCGTTGTTGCCCCCCCAGCTTCATTTTAACACCTCACGAAGATGTGGAGGAGGAAATGTAGAGAGTGAGATAATTTAGAGAAATGTCTTCTCTAAAATTTTGCTACTTTCTCCCAGTTTCCACCAGAAAATATCCCATCCTCGCTGACTTGGTTGGGGGGGTGGTGGTTCTTCCTGACCAGGAACTATGTAGAGTAGAGGATCAGTCAGAGAAACAAAACTGAACTACTCACAGTTACCCTGCTCCCCCGGCTGTGCTACGAGAAGACTGGTTTGTACGTGGGGTCACTGGTGGAGCCTCCTCCCCATCTGACGTTACGCAACAAATCCTGGAGATCTGTTTATAAAAAGAAATTACAAGAATCTTTCATAATAGGAAAAAATGATGGGCAACCCAAATATATAGGGGTCATTGCTTGCTCGTTTTATACATAGTCAGTACAGGAGCAAACCTATCTAAAAAGAAACTGCTGCAGAGATAATTTGTGCTATCTCTGAGTTATCATTGAAGTTATTTTCTCAGCTAAAAATATACAGATAAGTGTTTTGACTGCCTATGTTTAGACATTGTCTGTTGCTGTCAGTTTTTGAAGCTCTTGGATCTCCTTCTCGGTTGGAATATTTTTTTGTTTTTGTTTTCTAGAAGGTCTGGATAGAATAACTATGGTTTATGTGTGGTGTAGTTGGTATAGAGGAATTTTAAGAAGAAACATAATGTTGGATTAGTCATAGGTTTTGAATTAAAAATGTCATTATTTTATAAATGTTTTTTGTACACAATTTATATTTTGTTATTGCAATATAATCTTAGTTTGCATTTATTGGATTCGTTGCATTTTATTCTGCTTATGTGATCAAAATGATAGCGTCCCCTTTTTGTATGAATTGCAAGGTAAGCCCAGTAATTTTATTGAAGATGATCCTGAAGTCTGGTGCTGCAAGCTTTGCCTGGAGATACTAGTCGTTCAAAACAGAGGTAGCTGTAGGCACACAAAAAAGGCTTTTAATGATTCAATTGTAATTATACACCTCAATCCAGAATGAAATAAGACAGCTTGAAATGTATTTAGAATGGAAAGAAATGAGTCACTGTTAATTAGGAGAAGACAATGAAGCTTCTGAAATATTATGTTCAAACTTCATCCTCCCAAGAACATAAAATAAATGGAGATTATGGAAATACAGTTGATATAAAAGCTGAAACAGACAAGGATTTGACACAACTTTCTTTTCTCTTTAAACTTCTAACTAACGATAACTTCATCTGAAAGGAAAGATCAAACCCAGTTTGCTTTGTTACCTGGAGAACTACCTTCTGGTTCTCAGCTGATCCATGGCATGCACTTATTTCCCAGCCAAAACTCAACAAAGTCCACTTAAAAATCACATTTATAATACTTGTAACCAAGCTACTAAATCAGTTTACTAACAACACTCAATTATCTCTGATCTGCTGTCAGGGGTTCCTCTGGTTGGCAAGTCTCCCTTGAGATAGGAGTGCTTCTGTCCTCAGGACATAATACACCTATTCACTCTGCCGGTGTTAAACCCTTCCTCCTTGGGTTGTCTTCAGTGGTTGTGGTTAGTGCCGGACGGAGATGCTAGGCAGGACGCTGGGGCCTGCCCTTCGTCTCCGGTGGTTGCAGCTGGACCGCGCGCTCCGGGTCTGTGTCCGTCTGAGGAGACAGCTGCTGCCCGGCAGCCTCGCGCGGTGTGGCTTGTGTTTGTGTCCGGTGGCTACTTCTGCGTGTGAATGTAGGAAGCGTGTCCCTGGATGATTCCTCTTGTTTTGTGGCCAGAACATCTCTAGGATAACTGGAGATCAGCTGCTCCAAGTACTGACTGATCTCCATAAATTACTTGTTGGCCATATCCACCTGGCACTGGTGGGTGTCAAATGCCTTTAGACCTTTTCTTACATTTTATCATTAGCTACGTCGTGACCTCCAGGAATCTTTTAAACTTATTTTTTGTATCAATTCCTTCCTGGGTCCTTTAACAGAGACCCTGATAACATTGAGAGTGTCATCGGAATGGCAAAGTTGGAGGTTACAACCGTGCTGGTGAACAGTAAAATGTAGTGAGCTTTACCTGTCTGTGTTGTTTGTTTTTTAGGGAAAAATAGCTATAAATAAATGCAGATTGTAAACCTGATACTGTTTAATTTGAGAGAGCTGATAAGGTCTAGATGATCTGAAACACAAAGTAATTAAAGTAACTTGCATACAAACTGGAGTGATGTTTTGTCAGTCAACTGCTGCAGAACTAAGAATCTGGAAACGCAAAATACAAAACCTAAGCAGTCTCGGATTAATGGTGAAGTTTTCTGTTCCTGTTCAGCTATCACAGGTGAGACCAATAACAGAGAAATATGTTTGCTCATGAAAATGATTTAAATCCTTTCTTTGAAAGGAGGAGGAGGGTTGTACAAGGCTAAATATTCATTTTTGTACCCTTTCCATTGCCTGTGTGAGTGGAGGAGATGTTGCCAACCAAACCAAACTGTAATTTTTCAGGGAATGTATGGCAGGGAGCACAAATGACCGACAAAGTGGGTGCCTGAATTGGTTACATAGGATTATCTATTATCAGTAAAAACATTGCTCTGACAGAGCAATATTGATTTTTTTTTTTTCATGCTTGTCATTGTATGACGTCATTTTCATTCTAGTTACGTGAAAATTACAGATACTAACGTTTGCTTGCATTTCATATTTACAAGGAGGTTACCTGTGACTGAATTACAGTGGGTGATACTGGCCAGCAGCTACGGTGCCCGTAGTTGCCTCTGGACACAGGCACAGAGGCATCTGCAGAGACATCTAGACGGGCGCAGAGGCATCTCTCTACAGCGGTGAGCAAAGACCTGATCCTGGCTGTCGAACGCTGGTGACTCATGCGAGATGAGGTGCTTAGTCACAGGCAAATTCATGGCAGAGACAGGTGCAGCTGATGCTAATCACAGTCAGATAACACACCTCGAAATGAATAAAACAACAGCCTGGCGAGAGCTGAGCTAGCCTGTTCAGGCAGTATCTTTTTAGAGATTCCTTCATACTACATCTCTGTAGTAGCATAAAGCCTTTTCTCATCACATCAGATGTAAAGGATGTGTGAAACTGTAAGACTTCTTTGCATTGGCCTCTCTTCTCTCTGGAGTCACCCCAGAGGTCTCTACTTGTGAAGAATAAGTTGGCGTATTGAATTCATTAGTAAAATATTAATCCATAGCTCTGAAATGAGAAAATAATGGCAAGTAATACAGATTGGTCTGACATATGTGATCACTCACTATGGATAATATAAAAGGCATTTAAATGTTCTCTGAGAAATACTCTAAATCAAGCACAATCAAAGTTGCTAAGGAAATTACCGTTACGAATAAGGTATCTTTACATCATGCCCCGAGGGCTTATAGGATATAAATTTATTTCCTCGTATGTAGCTACTAAGAGATAACAACATAAATATCCGTAAGAAAAAAATGGCATTGTAGCATGATAAGAAATTGTACTTTTTTTTATTTAAATACTAAAAAGTGCAAGGAACTCGGATAAATTATGTCTCTGTCTTTCTATGGTGTGATTTACTATGGAAAAAAATGTACCAAATTCAGTTTAGGACTAAATGGCAGGTGAAAGGCATCAGGCTTACTGTTACTACTGACTTCTTCATTCATATTCTGAATACAAATAATTTTTCTGTGACAGAGGACACCTTGTAGTGCTCTGCTCAAACAGTACAATGACCTGGTTGACGTAGATGACTAATTTCAGTGTGAACAGAGGAGCATCCAAGCCACTCAAAACTCTCAAGGTATCTTCTTAAAGATAGAGTTCATTTATTTGTGACCAATCTGAAAAGTATTCTGGATCTTCTTGACCTTGTTACTGGATGTTTTACAGACCTAAAAATTTATGAAATCATATACAGAGGCTGCAATTGTTGGGTGCTAAACCAAAAACTAATATACAAACTGCTTATTGAACGAGGAATAGCCTGTTTGAAAGCAATTGGAGGCTAATGAAATGGGAAGAGCTCAAAGGTTGCCTTTTATATAGGGTGGGTTGTATTCGACCTTTGCTAAGCTCATAGATGTGGGTAATTTCTTTGTGCTGGTGTCCTACTCTCTAAAATAAATAAGGACGGACTTTTCCAGTTGCTTCTTTCTTTTGCAGTTGGCTCAGCTCTTACACTGCAAACTGAAGGGTTGCTAGGTGCTGTGGTTGTCTTCTGTGACCATTTATAGCACTCCAAAATATCGCTTCAAAGGCCAATGCAAGAATTACTAGTGTCTGCTCTTCAGAAAATTTCAGAGGCCCTTAAATCTGTGGGAATGGAGATAGAAACTATATAATTTTAAACTATTAAATATAGAAAAACCTTATCTTCCAGTGGTAATATAAATTTCAGTGAATTGTTGTTATTTTTTTTGCTTCTTAAATGTGGGAAATGTCATGCAAACCAGTAATTAGTGATGTATTTCTGCCTCTCATTCAGCATCTCAATTCTGGAAACTTTCAGGAAAGTATAAGAAAAATCATCAAACATGTCATTTAAAGTTTTCTGTCATGGAGCCATCTTTTAGAAGCTCTAGCTTGTGAGACAGCAGATGTTGCAATTGAGCAAAGCCAGGCGTCTCTTTTTTTTTTATTTTTTTTTTTATTTGAAAAGATACAAACCGAACACCAAAAGGCCCCACACTTCTAAGCCAAAGAGACTTTCCTGCATTGGGCTTTGCTCAGCCTTCTATTAAAGAAGATATTATTAAGGGAGAGTTGAAGAAGTTTACTATATGAGCATCTCTTCACAGCTTCCAGATAATATTTCTTTGCTGTTACATTTATATTATTGTTAAGCACTAGGTTTGTATTGCATGTTTTGGAAGTTTTATCACTGTGCTGTGTTGTGGCTTCCCTTTACTGCGTTGTAGGAAGATGTGGCTGATCAAATGCATCTCAAATTAGAATGGTGAATTCTTGTTATTCAGGCTAAATTACTATTTTAAAGCATCAGAACTAGTATGATGGTATAAAATGTCAATCATAGGTATATGTTTAAGTAGAGGCTATCATCAGATTTGCTGCTACTCTGAGGGAG
Organism: Fulmarus glacialis; assembly: GCF_000690835.1. Taxonomy (NCBI): domain Eukaryota; kingdom Metazoa; phylum Chordata; class Aves; order Procellariiformes; family Procellariidae; genus Fulmarus; species Fulmarus glacialis. The sequence goes on along the minus strand of NW_009194819.1, from coordinate 41,934 downwards.
CTAAAAGTAAAATAAGGACTAGGATGGAGCAGAATTAACTAATACTGATTCTGCCTCTAATGTAATCAGTAGCACTCACCAGTGGGATGGATATAGTGTGCCTCCTGGTAGTGATAGAAAGGAAATAAAGAAGGCATGAAGTACCTATTTTATCGTTTCCTCTCGTGTCGATCTCTTTAGCTTACGCTCTTCACCTTTCTTTTCCCTTTTTCTCCGCTTCTGTTGTGTCTAGAGCACTAACTCCATCACTGGAAAGATTTAAGTTCTCCACCACAAACACATCCTTATGGATAATGCTGGCTGTACAATGCTTTTTTATTTTCTTAGGATCTTCTCCAGGTTTTAGCAATGCTGCATCCAGCTCTTCTTTTCACCTCACTGTCGCCTTCCAAGCTCTTTCTTCCCAGCCATTGCTCTGTCTTAAAGCCTAGGCTGTCGTTTCCTATCCTTACATTTTCATCCACAGTGACTTCTATTTTCATGTTGAAGCACTATTCTTTGGCATCTGTTTTCCTGGCCCCTTACCTTTCTACAGCTTCCAGTTCATTGATATATTTTTTGTCTTGCTCTAAGTTTCCTCCTAGACGTTTCTCTTTTGTTTGATTCACTTACCTCCCCCTCGCATCTTTTCCTGTCTCCCATTGCCTGGGTTGCTCTTACTTATTTCCAGCGCTGGCTCATCTCGGCAATTACATCTTCTGCCTTAGGCGTCGAACTGAAGATCACATCCATGTCAGGTCCTGCGACGTTTCCACCGCAAATTTATTCCCTCCTCTACTGCGGTCTTTTTAACTGCGTTCTTTTCCAGTACAAGTGACTATTCCCATATTCTTGACTGTCTCTTCTACCTTCTCATTTCCTCCTCTTTTTCTATTCACAGCCTTTATTGGTTTAGTCCAAGAGAAAATAGTAATTTTATAGCTTTTTTTCTTCCTTACCTTGGTTTACTTTTCCCCTTTTCCTCAAAATCTTGTTCTTCTGTCCTTTCGCAAAAACAGATGTTCCTCAACTCCTGTGTTCCTCTGAACTCATCACTTGCTTCAATAGCCCAATTCTAATTCCAATTTCTAGTCTCCTGCATGTGCATGATCACTCCTACTCTGATCAACCCTTTTCTTTTATAATGGAAATATGATTTAGTTGACCTGTTGGAGGGGGACAGTGATTTCACTGCCTCCTACTTAGGATCACATTGCCTATTCATCTCTCTCTGAGCTAATGGAGCTAATCGGCTTCTTCAGTTTCTCTCCTGGAAGTCCGTCGTAGATCCTCTCCCAACCCATCTTCTTCCCCGTACGTTTGGCAGAAATCCAGATGTTAAGTAGCGACAGTGCTGTGAGATTCCATAATGTTGCTGGCCCAATAGGGTTTTTTTTGTACATCAAATGTGTTCAAATTATAGTCTAAAATAAAGATATTGGCTTCTAAGAGTCAGATTAAGTCCTTCGCTTGTGCATCCTCAACTATTAATAAAGGTTCTAGAGATGGCCGTCTTTCCCAAGTGACCTTTACAGTCCCGTGTTTGCACAGATGTCTGACTTAAACCAAGCAAACACTGATATGTATGAGGGACCATCAAAGTCCTTCCAGGACTAACAAGTACAAAGGAACGGACTCTCTTTATTGCTTCAGGAGCACATACTACATCTGTGCATTTAGACAGCAAATTGCTTAAACAACAATTAAAAATATGTGGCGGGGGGGGGATCTGTGTTTTATATTTTATAATGATTGGCACACGTAACAGTCTTAATTTTTCAAATTGTTTGAAAGCTTGAAAAAAATTTTTTGCTTTTAAAGACAGAATACTAAAAGCTGAAAAGGAGACTCTGTACTTGATTAAAAATATGTTTCCCCTAGGTTTCCTTCCTTTGAAAAAGAAGTAAAAGTAGTACCAGCAAACCGCAATCCCTTGAAATAATTTTTCTAATTAATTTGCTGTCAGGTTAGCATTATCTTTTTGGGATGCCTTGCTAATGTGGGTGGGTGGCACAATGACCTAAGTAACAGAGGGGAGCTTCCTAACTGTTTTTATCTAAATGTGCTTCTAGAGAGTGTGCTGTATGGAAGAATTATCCAATTACTCTGCCACCGACTGAAAGTGCTGTGAAAAGTCAAATAACCACTCCTCCTTTCCTACTGAAGCATGTAGGACATTTCACAGTTGCCTCTTCCCTGGCATTTTATTTTATCCTGGCAATTATGACTTAGAAACAGGTAAATAATAGTGCTACTGTAAAGAAAAAGTATGTATTCTTGTTGCTTAGCAATTGCTCTCAACACAATGAAGATCAGCCTTTGAGGAGGAATTGCATGCTTGAAAATGTTGTTTTCCACCTGTATCGGTCATTCTAATAAAATATATTAAAGTATATTAAAACCTTCTGCAATCCTAGACACTTTGGTAAGCTGGGAAGCTTGTATGAAAACTCACCCAAGTATACTTAAACTTTTGAAAATTTTCTTAATTGTCCTTGTTCTTCCAAGCAGTTTAGTTTTCCTGCCAGCACTACCAGGCCCTTTAGTCATCTTTTCCCCCTCCTCAACTCTTCCTTCATATTACTGGCCCCTTTTCTGATGAGCTGAAATTACTTGTTACTCTTGGACTACTGATCCTGTTGCACACAATAATCTGTATTGACAAATTACTGATTTACACTATGTTACTGGGACGTTACAGAAGTTCAGGAAAGAGCAAGATGCCTGTTGACCATTTTTGTTTGTGTATTAGGGGAACTTCACTAAACTGGTCCTTGCACCTAGTAACTTCTCCAGGTGTTCTGGTACCCTAGGTGTTCTGTCTACCATTGCCTGCTGTTGCTGACGGTAACCTCAGCAAGTATAGCAAAATTCATTTTTCAGAATTATTGCCAAGTTTATTCTGATACCAAGCTTTCATGCCAGTTAGCTCAAGCCTCTTGAGATGTTCTTGTTCTCACCTCTTCTTGGCTTATCCTGGAGTAAAGCAGCATGTCTTGACAGAATTCCAATACTACAATTCAGTAGAGACTGTATAGACATTGGCTGCACGGTCCTCTGTGTGTGCACGGTCCTCTGTGTGTGCAACATCAGAAGTTGGCAGCATGAAGGGTGGTAGCTGAAACAGAAAGAGAGCTGTTCTAGAGCCTTTTTCAGGTAACCGTTAGCTCCCATTGCCACCGAGATCTGGGAGATATTTAACAGAAGAAATGGTCTGCCTTCAAAATACTCTGAGGTTGAGTACCAAGCAACTAGTGTCCTAGACCTCAGCTTGGAAAAGCACCTGCATTCTGGCTACCCAAAGCAGTGGGTGGCACTTTGTTTTTCCATTCTTTATGCTTCCACAAGGGAGAGTGGAGGCTTGTTTCTCCCCACAGTCTCCTTTTTGCATCTTACTAGCTCAGCCTTTCTTGCATTTCTTTGCTCCATCAACAGCCTTTGCACATCTTACCACAGTACTACAGGCTGTAGGGCTGACATCTCATTACTAATTTATGAATATCCAAATAATGAGCACTCCCTTAATGGACATTGCTTCTGAAACATCTCTGAATTCAGGTAAGTAAAGTACATACTCAGTACGAGGCGCATGCCGTTGTACAGCATGTTTTATTGCTTTAAAAAGGTGTGTTTCCCTTTATTTTCCTTGCCATTTTAATAGCTTTATGAGAAGGCATGGAAATACTGATTCTCTGATATCAGATATATTTTCACAAACCCCCTCCAATATCCCATTTTGCTTCCTGGTGAGTTAGAAAGTTATTTTTTTCTGTTTGGAATTCCAGATTCTAAGCATTTGTGTGGATTTTATTTATCATTCAGCATAGCTCTCAAGCTTCCCTTTGTCTTTCACTGGCTGTCAGTACAGTCAAGATGTAGAATAACAGATCACAGTCCAAGACGTCATAATTCCTAAAGCATTGAATGTTCCTGTTCTGCTACTGCGTGAACCTCTCGGTATCAGATAACACTGCAATTTCCAGTATCCTCAGGTTAGGCTCAGGCAGGTCTTTCTACTTTTTTTTTTTAAAAAAAAAAAAAGTGAATGGTGAAGAGCATAGCATCAGTTTAGGTAGAATGTCTGGTAACTCCTCTATAGTCTCTGCTATAGGGAAGCTCTCTATAGCAAGCCTTTTGCTTGACGCTAAGGAAGGCATGCTAAAGTTTTTGTGAAGTGTTTTGGGATATATGAGTGAAAAGAACACCGGAATGGATAGGGACTGGTGGGGATTTGTTGTGTAATTGATGCCTGTACTGTGCAATCAACCTCTTGCATGCAGATCAGAGCACTTTCACCTTAGGCTGGCTCCACCTTCTTTGAAAAGAATTATTGTATTTACACTTAAGGGTCACCTACTTTTGACCAGTTAAAAAGATGCTCTGCCACTCCCTGTAGTATTTATTATGTTCTTACTATCAGCATTGAATCTTGCCTTTAACTTCCTTCCCTGGTTGTTTTTTTTTTTTTTGCCTTGCAAGTGTAGAGATTGTTTATGTCCAGAACAAATGTTGGTTTTTTGTGTTTCTAAATACATATATTGCTTAAATGAATTGAATTAATTTACATTGTCTTTGCAGGGAGGTGCTAGGTCCCCCACCCTTTAGTGTTTCCCTCTATTTGCTCACCCTGTGCGAGCTTCTCCAGTGCCTGGCAGTGATTTTGCCCTTTGACCATATGTTGATCCCAGGACAGCAAAGCATGCTGCTTCGGCAGTGTTCAGCTTCGTCTGCGGAGCGTGCATTCTTGCACGCTTTGTTCTTGCAGAATATTATTCCTTGCTTTTTTTTTTTTTTTATTCCTACTAGACCTTTTCTTCCTAGCCCACCCTGAGCGCTGCACAAATCTCTATCAGTGCCAGCGCTGCTGCGATCCTGGAGGTCGCTCCAGGTGTGCCCAGAGTGTGCTCAGCAATGCCCAGGAAAAATATCATGGTGTTAGACGGCTTGTTAAAATTGCATGAGAATCCGACACGCTCATCACACAAGACGGAGCTGAACAGAGTCCAGTTATCAAAATAATATCGAGCCAATAAGCATGTCATGGGTGGAGCTACTGCAGTATGGGTAAAACTAATTCTGAATGAAGACCTTTATATTAAACATACGGGCCTGAATGAATCGGGTTACTGGGCCTGCGACAGACTAGGGAATTCCTTGACTTTATTAGTGCACACTGAAAAATCCAGCGTTTTTCTGTTCAGTATGTGAAGCCAAAATGCTATAGGAAAGGGGTTGATCGGGAGGTGGCTGTTATGCATTTTTCATGAGCTGGTGCGCGGGGCTGAATGGCTCCGGCGCGCGTCGGTGGGGTGGAAAAGCCGCATCCACACAGAGGCTGCTGACACAGAAACACTTTGGCGCATTTTCAGAGGGAGAGCTGGGCTGATAAAGGGTTTTCTGACAGCCTTGGCTTATCGTCCGTCGATTTATGCTGCTGTTGCTTCAGGCAGCCTTTCCATTTGGAGCCCAGCCTTGTGAATGAGGGGGGTAAGCTCTGCCGATTTATCAGCGTTTTTAATCTGCGGCGATGCCTGCGTGATGTGTTTTTGTTACGTTTTCTGAATGGTGAGAGCTGACATAACATCTAAGCTATGACAGCAAAAGATTCTTCTAGGGAACTTGCTACTCCAGAGTCAGAGATTTACATAAGGACTTTCAAAGAACAAATGCATTTAGAGCTCGAGCTTCCCAAGCTGCCTGGGAACAGACCTACGTCTCCAAAAATTTCTCCTCGCAGTTCACCGAGGAACTCTCCATGCTTTTTCAGAAAGTTGCTCGTGAATAAAAGCATCCGCCAGCGTCGTCGTTTTACAGTGGCACATACATGGTAAGATCTGCTGGGTATCAGTGCGGGTTTACAAAACAGTGTGTGTAGCTGTGGTTTGAAGAGGGAAAAATGAGCTGAGATTCATTCACAGTACTCCCTGCAAGTGTTAAATGAATAGAGCAGAAGGCAGCCAAAGTATGTATAATGCAGTGCCTCGACTGAATTGTCATTCAGCTTCTGTTCTCCAGAATAAATCCCAGCCCATTATTCATGTGTGCCATGGTTAATCTCTGTCGAACAAAGGCAGCAGCCGGTAACTTTCCCAGGCGTTCTGTTGTTGTAGGTAGAACACATGAATTAATTTCAGAACCTTCAAGACATGTTTTTCTCTTTGCCCCTGTCAGCTCTGACTGCAGATGACAGTACAGCGCAGACCGGGCGATTTGGGCAGGGTGCTCTTGGAGTTAAATGCTGGAAAGGGCTTTAACTTCACGGTGAGGGGCTTTTAAACAGTTTTTGCTGGCTACAAATATCTCTTCTTTCAGCCATTTTTTTCAAGGAAACTCCAGCTAACAGTCGTCTTTTTCCCTCCCTTCAAATTACTAACCCCAAATAGTCGATTTGCATGCCGTTACAGTTGATTGTGAGCTGCCTCTGACTGTCAGTTATCCTGGTTAAACCATGCCATAAACAGTAATCAAAATATGTAATTCAGGAAAATCTATGAGAATCTCATTGGTTCATTTTCTGAATTTACTCTATATGGGTCTCGTACGGTCCACCTTTTTAAATTCCAAGTCTCTATAAATACGCACTAGTTGACTGTGGGAATTAAACCAGAAAACTTTCAGTAACGTGAATATTTTTAAACCCTGCTCACAATTAGCCATATCCGTTACCTTCCTATTCCCTCGATTGAATCAGAGGAGAGAGGATGAGGCTATCCCATTTGTATCTGTATGAGCCAGTTGTTTTGGGGTATCGGAAATACCCATCCTTGTTTGCTACTTTTTAAAATAGAACATTATTTTTAAATGGTTTATTTGAGTCATGCTGAAATATTTCAGAGCTGTATTTACTTCTGAGGTGAATTACTAATTACTTGCTTAGAGTGGATTAGTAGCTCTTAGAGTTGTTCTGTGCTCTTAAACAGTAAGAAAAATAAGAGGAAAAACTGTAAACTTTCATACCAGGGAATTTTACTGGGTAGAACTGGGATAACTGACTTTTAAATTTGTTTTTAGACACAGTCTGAAATGCATTTGGGGTGTAGCAGCATTCAGTTCAAATTAGAATTCTAGAATCACGCAGACTTTCTGCTTTTTTTTTTTTTTTTTTTTTTTTTTTAAATCCAAGCAGTAATAGCAGCCACCCAAACTGGTTACATACTGTAACGGTTTCAGTGTGTTCTTTAGCTTCCTCTAGCATTTTAATTGGTTGTAGTCAGCAGTGTTTAGGTTTATACACATTAATTCCCTTGAACATCTGTCATATCTCTCAGCATTGAAACAGTGGGGTGCTGCTCATCTTACCCCCACCAGAATGTTTTGAGAAATGTGTACTGTGGAAAGAGGCACTGCTGGGAATTAGTAGAGCAGAATGTGGTCAGACTCAACACAGGGTAACTCTATTGTTTGGTGAGAAAAAAAAATATATATAGGCACACAAACACAAATATTTATAGATGTAACTAATAATCTCTACTTGAATCAACTTGTAAAGGAGGTGGGATTACTCTAGGTTCATTTTTTTAATGGAACGATGGAAGGTTCTCATACTCTTTCCATTCTTTTAAAGTTTTTAATATCAGGTCGTTATGAACTGCACATAAATGTTTTAAGCTTAGGTAAGAAGTAAACTATTGTAGAAATGAAGAAAATCATCCTTGCAAGGACAGGTTTCTAGAATGTATGAGTGCGAGTACATGTTTAATGCAGTCAAAACATAGAGCAAATCCAGACATATTTTCAATTTGCTTTAGCATGTTATGAAACAGGAGGGAATTTAAACTATTTGTGTGATACAACATTTCATTAAATGTCTATACAGCTGTTGCATGTGTGCTGTAGATGGTGTACTTTCAGCTATGTAACTGAATTTGCTTATTATTTGTAAATTTGTTGTGCAATGCATGAAAACATCATCACCTGTGCTAAGCAAAAATGCCACTTACGTAAGGTGCTCTTTTGTGTTAAGCTGGGTAGTAGTATCTGGGTAGCGAAGGAATTAACCTCAGCAGTAAGTGGACAAGAAATATCAACTACACAGCAATACTAAGAAAGGAAATTAGTTCATGCTGTTGGATATCATCTAATCTATAACTTTCATAGCCTCGTGAATAGAATAGAAACACTAAACTTCCTCAGTTTGGGGGTTAGTGGCATGGTAAATTACAATCTTTCACCACCTTTATCATCATTGCTAATGTTACTTGATAAATCTTCTGTTCACTCTTCTGTGCCCCTTGTTTTCAGTTTTCTGTCTTCACTTGCTCTTCTCCTTTCCTTTTTAACTAATTGCTTTTTCTAGGCATTTTCCTTCTTTTATAGCTGAATAAATTTCAACTTCTTTCTCCTAATTATGCTGATGAAATCTCTCTCATCACCAATCTTCACCAATATCCACTCATCGGATCTTATCCAAAAAGAAAAAGGAAAGCAAAATTTCAGATTTTTTTAAAAATAAGGCCATGACTCAAATGCTTCTGTGCTCCGAATCTTTCTTTTCCTCGGGATCCGGTTCTTATGACAGTACATGACCAACATGTCAACACAGTTGCCTTCAAACATCTTTCAAGCTGATCCCTTCCAGCTCCAGGCCCCTTAAACAGTTGGCCGTGGCTGCTGTTGCTGTGTCCAGTCTTCAAATGCCTCATTCATATAAAATAACAGTACAAAAACTCCTAAGCCTTCAGTCTTTTTCCTTCACCAGAATCCATAAGTCTCATTCTTCTTTTCTTGCATATATCATTTTTGTCCTGGAGATCCTGAAAGCCCATATCCTATTTCTTCCTTTCTGATAGTTCCCCTTGTATCACCTGCATTTTGGGGGTTTTTGTGACAAAAAGAGCAGGCAGTAGTTGACATGACTTGATACCTGTTAGTAGCCATCTAAATTTTGAACATGCAGTGCACCCTAGTTGCAGAGTTTCCTCTGCAGTCGCTGGAGAGAGGACAGCATCTCCAGAAGACAAGGAGGTACGCTTGGCCCACAGCGCTTTCTCGTGTGAGCCAGTGCTAACACAGGAACAGCACGTTCCCTCTCCACCGCTCACTGTCTGTTCTCCCTCGTCCTGCCCTTAGCCCGAGGACTTTCAAAGCAATAGTTTTTAAAATGGCTTTTATTTTCTACAGGTCTGCCATCTTATTTTTGTAAAGTAATTCTGTTAATATCGTTGGGATTACACTCAAAGCAAGGTCCTTCTCAGAAACGTCTTGGAAGATCCTAAATATCTTCTAAAAGAAAGTAGATATTTTCGAAGTGCACTCTGCTGCTTATAATACAGTTTTATTTATCTTGCAATATTTATCTTCAAGATTATAAATAGTTCTTCAATGATATTCATGCAACCTAGATCACTTGCTCAGTTTCTTAATGTATAGACAGTGATTGGCTATGTGTGTGATGAGCAATAGCTTTTTAATGAAGTGAGTTCTAGAATATGTTTATTGTCTTTTCTTAACTAAGACTTCTGTGGGTTTTTTCAAATTAATTCACATTTAGCTTTCACCATTTTTTTCTTTATACCTGTTATCTGGTTTATAAAGAAAATACAGGACAGAACAGAAATGGTATACTAGGAAATTTTGCTCTGTTTTTTCTTTTGTTTATCCTTCGATGCAATTGAAATACAGACACACATTTGCTTTTCAAAATACAATGTAAAATGTAAATCATGCTAGTCTTAATTTTTTGAAAACATGATTTGTTTTCATTACACAATAATCTTCAGTGGTGGAATTTAGTAAGTTAAATAGTATGGCACAATCCAGTCAGAAGGGTAGCATTTGAGTTTTTTCCAAGCCTGGTGAATAACAACTGGTCGGTTTAATTACTTGAAGCTGCACAATGTACTGTAGGCATATCCAAGCTATCAAAGGATGTCACGTTTTGTTTTGCATTCTGATCATTGTGCTTCTAGAACCAAATAAGAAAGACTTACCTAGTGGCATCCCACACTTGCAATAGTGCTTCAGAAAATTCAATTTTTGGAGACTGTCTATATACTTGAAATTGCTGAGGATGACAAAAGTCATGTTATGGTGGTGCGTACAAGTCGCAGGACAGAACTTACGCGGTGGAGTGGAGCTCCTGATGGGACCTCGTCCCTGTTGGAGTCCCCTTCAGCACCAAGCCCTACTGCGTCCAAGTGCGATGAGGTGGCCTCTGCCCTGTGCTGGCACGCTGTGCACCAGGGCCCCTGATCTGCGATCTCCTGGCCAGCTTCATCCTATACTTGGGCTAGAGGAACTGATTTATGCTTTTGAGGCAAAGCTAGTGTCTCTCACCATAGACTATCTCCCTGAAAGTACTATACGATATGCTTTTGGACCCGTTTCAACTTTGCTATACATATAGCAGGATGTGTTTCCATAGTTCCAGCACTGAATAACACACTTGTCTTTACTTCGATGAGCTGATCTGTTTGTGTTTCTCACTGACTGTTGATGTGATTTCAAGCTTTTTTTTTTTTCCTTTCATTTTGGAGAAATAGGATGATTCTCTTGCTTTCTGGAGTTTCTCTTTCAAACTTGGATGCTGTGTTGCTCAGTTATCTGCTGAAAGTCCTAGGAGAAACAAACTGAAGTAGAGCAGGGAAAAGGATGGGGAAAAAGCAGAAAGTTGCCCTCTTTTTCTGTGCTAAATACGTTCTCCCATCTGTCCCGAGGAGAGTTCCTGAGCGCTAACAGCAAGTGGCAGGAAGGATTCCGAAGGACATGAAGCTGAGGAGGGAAGAGCTCTTCAGACAACAGAAATAAGTACACACAACAAACACAGAACCAGCTGTGTAATCTTTACATCTATTCTGACTGTATACCTTGCCTCTAAACCCTGTCTACAATCGCGGAGGACAGAAAGCAGAAACTTCTTTCATCTGCCAGCCATGTGGGAAAACATGGTGTTAAAATACTCACCAGCTATTAAAGATTCAAGCAAAGTACAACAGGTTATTATATTAACGATAATTTGATTTTGATAGGTTCAGCCATTTCTCTGAGAGCGAGAGAGAGGGTGTGGATCCGTTCTCAGAGAAATAAATGCTATTTCTGGAATTTGTAATACCTTTAAGTTAGAGTAAGTTTGTAATGTTTACAGTGTGCTAATCTATGAGGAATATAGATTCATAGAGTTTTCATGACTTGCTGTGGTGGCTGGGACCTGCCTAGAGAATCCATGCCCTCCAACTCTCATACACAGGCTTAACTATTAAGTTAATGTTTTCTGTGCCAAAATGGTTTCTTAAGGAAGCTTTACTGTTGAATTTAGCTTTCTTGAAAGCTATGTTGGTGTGCGAAACTCGCCATTGTGATAGCATCTACAGATTTGTGCAGTACGTTTCCAGGAGGTACAGTTTGCTTCTTACGTGCTTGAGTTGGTTGCCAGGACAGAGTGATAAACCACGAATGTGACTGCCACATAATTTATGTAGTGTAGATTAGCTTCACTGCAGATCTATACATTAACTGGTCCTTCATTGTTTGGGTTTTTTTTTATTTTTTTCAGCTTTTTTGTTTCTGAATAGCCACACTAGCTCTCCTCAATGTTCTCTGTGTTTTTCTGGTACTACCTGGCATTACCTTATGAGAACATCACATGGGTTCCACAATGATGGCGTGTTTCTCTGTCGCATGGTACAAGTTTGGGGGTAGGTCGACAAGTCGGGTTTGTAGGTTCTTCCGTAATGGTCATAGTATGGGCATCCTGCAATAGTCAAAAATTAGTTCAGGTTAAAACGTGGACGATGTTCTTGGCAGAGGTGAATTAAAGCAGTGCCACAGAAAATGCTCTGCTGATTCTGTGACGGGCAGATTTGCAAACATAGATTTGGAGAAGTAGAAAGAAGAGAGCAGATTTGGGAAGTTACAGCATGAAAATTACAGTTCCTCTCAATTTCCTATTGGACTACCTGAATGGCTATGATATATAAAACGTAAATAACAGACCTGAGCTCTGCTCATGGGATGCTATGACTTTTACCAAGTTTTGGGAGGTGTTGCCTTGGATGAAAGTGTTTGGATCCATGTTGTTCATTACACCTTATAATTCACTTCTTGCCTTTTCTACTATACTGTCTGGTCTGACAGTAAATATGATGCTTTATGAATCAATAGGCAGCATTGCTTGACGTGTGTGAGTTCCTGTCTCAGCGCAGTATAAGGCTATAACTGATAATAAATAATAGGCATTTGTGAAATGTACTGAAATAGTGACACACAAGCATAATGCTAAAGTAAAACAAGAAGACTGGTGCAACAGCAGCTGATAATGTCTTGGGGTAAAATATTGCCATAGCTATCCATAGGAAAAATTAATATGAAATATGGTTTTATTTTCCAAGAAATACATGCATAGATTCAACCTCTTCTTTCAGATAAACTTCTACCACTGGGAAGCACCAGAGAAAACTTAAGTTTTTAAGTTTGTCAAATTTTTTTGTTCTCTCAACACTACAAATAGGTATTGCTGAGGGGCAGAGCAGATAAGAGTCTGGAGAAACAGCAATATATTAGCTGATTTATTTTCTTCTTATGGTAAAAAAACCACTAATTTTTTTGTGTTGGACAAAACACTTGATTGATCTACTAGTACCTCCTGATAAATATAGACCTTCCTTGTGGTGTGGTACACTATAGTATACTCACATTTTCCATGTCGCTAGGATGGTGCACTTAAATAGAAATCAGGTTTGCTTTGAGTTTTGACTCTTTCCAATAAAACTGATTGACAAAAATGTGAGAAGAACTTGGAACAAGATTCAAGTCAGCCATTAAATGAGTTGAGGAGGGATGAAAGGGATACAGGTAGGAGGAGGCGGCAGTGCTGAGAGACCTGAAACGTACAGTTTGAGGTATTTTTTGACATTACAAACAACATCAGAGTAGGAAAAAGAACTGTTTCAAAACTTCCCAGTGGTGCAGAGGCGACTTCTGTCGCTTCAGAGATGGGGCCCTACCACGAATGGGAGAGTTCAGCTGGATAGCCGGTGAGACAAGGGGCTACAACTGCAGGGGCTGGACTGATCAACCCTGCTGCCAGAGTATCCACCAGCCTCTTTATCTCAGCAGCTTCCCTCTCTGCAGCAGCAGCCGGCAGCTGGCATGCTGTCATTAGCAGAGAAAGCACTGGGGACATGGAGGTGGTGGTTTTTTTTTTTGTTGTTGCCATAATAATCTGCTACGTTAGGAAGCTGCCTACTTTGCTACTGTCTAGGACTTGTTTGGACTAGAAAAGGAGAGCTTTTATGGGTAGAATTAGGATGCCTGCACTCACTAGAACTGAATTTACCTTTATATGTTCAATGTAACGTTGTTTAAAAGCCTTCTGCTTTTTTTTTTCTAAGCCAGCAAGTTGCGGTTTATCATGATAGAGCAATTTATTGCAGGTTTCTCCACAACAGGTTTAAATACTATGAAGGCAAAACATCTGCACGGCAGTTAATGGAATTAAATGGGAACCATTTTACCAATTTGCCTTGAATCAATCTGTACTCATGTGGAGAAAGAGTTTTTGTTGCACTTCCAATAGCTCCATGTGTCCAGCATTATGTAGTTCAGTTATTGCTAGGATGATTTTTCATTGTGCAGTTGTGTACAGTGTATGATGCATTGTGATGCAGATCTCAGAAAAGGAGTCTTATTCTGAATAAAAATGTACTGCAGGTAGAGTCCTACATATGTATATACTGAATAATTTCCATTTCATTGCGTATTTGCCTTGGTACAGTAACTTCTTGGATTCCTGTTTTATTGATTTCTGACATAACTAGCTGTCTAGACGTTGGCATGGAAAAGCAAGCACATTGTACCATCTGAAAGCATACCTTCTGAAAGGAAACATAAGGAGACATTAATCTCATTTTATCAGTAAAAGAAAACAGAAATCAATTGATTTTCTCTCAGCTCAGGCATAGCTTTTACACTGATACAGGTTGACAAAGGGCAAGTGCAACAAAAATGTTTAAGAAATTACCTGCAAGGTCCTGCACATGGGTTGGGGCAATCCCAAGCACAAATACAGGCTGGGCATAGACCGGCTTGCGAGCAGCCCTGAGGAGAAGGAATTGGAGGTGTTTGTTGATGAGAAGCTCAACATGACCCAGCAATGTCCGCCTGCAGCCCAGAAAGCCAACCGTATCCTGGGCTGCATTAAAAGAAGCATGGCCAGCAGGTCGGGGGAGGTGACTCTCCCCCTCTACTCCGCTCTCGTCTGTCCAGCTCTGGGGCCCCCAACATAAGAACGATGTGGACCTGTTGGAGCGAGTCCAGCGGAGGGCCACGAAGATCATCAGAGGGCTGGAGCACCTCTCCTACGAAGACAGGCTGAGAGAGTTGGGGTTGTTCAGCCTGGAGAAGAGAAGGCTCCGGGGAGACCTTAGAGCAGCCTTCCAGTACCTGAAGGGGGCCTACAAGAAAGCTGGAGAGGGATTTTTTACAAGGGCATGTAGTGACAGGACAAGGGGTAATGGCTTTAAACTGAAAGAGGGTAGATTGAGATTAGATATAAGGAAGAAATAATTCTTCACTCTGAGGGTGGTGAGGCACTGGAACAGGTTGCCCAGAGAAGTTGTGGATGCCCCATCCCTGGAAGTGTTCAAGGCCAGGTTGGATGGGGCTTTGAGCAATGTGGTCTAGTGGAAGGTGTCCCTGCCCATGGCAGGGGGGGTGGGTTATATATCATCTTTAAAGGTCCCTTCCAACCCAAACCATTCTCTGATTCTATGACCTCCTTTTGTGATATTGGTGTGTAGTTTTTACCATAGTATCATAGTATTTACTGTATGTTCTTGAAACGTGCACAATATAGTTGTAAAGGAACAGTTACGTGCTGCCTTTTCAGTAGATAAAGAACCCTATAAAGAGCTATCTGAAAATTAGAAACATTTTGTGCTGCTACTTCATTTCAAAAAGCCTTAATGAACCCTGCTGACATTGTACATATGCAGGTAATAATTGCATAATGATGGACAACTTCATTAGGTTAGAGTGAAAGTTTTCTTTCATAACAATAATGCAAAATTAGCTCTTCCGTTTTATTGGATTCATTAGTACCAAGGTAATTGGAGGGTCTGAACCTGTACTGAGCCCAGAGCATTCTGGAGCTCATGCCACAGAAATGAGGTCTAAGGGAACTCGGCACCATTCAGAAGGCATTCAGTCCTTGTAGGTTCAAGGGTATTTTCAGGTCTCTGTTCCTTAGAATGGTATACTGAGTCAAGTTATGTATTATTGTTTAAAGTTAATTTTTATCATAGACCTAATCATCCAGTTAAGACTGAAGTTCTGTTTGTCAGGTGCTATGTACTGCAGTGTTTCTCTTTTTTTAAGCAGAGGAGACAAGATAGGGGGAAAAGAGTTACCAAAATGAACAAGTTAAAAGCATCCTATCCTATATTGCTTAGATAAGGAATCCTCTTGCTTATCTATTGATTATTTTATTTTTTATTTTTTCTGAGGGGGATAAGGAAAGAATGAAAAACAATCAAATATGACATGTGGAAACTCAAGAAGAGGTTGACAAGGAATACAGAGCCAAGGCAAAGAGGAGAGTGGGAGAGAAAGAAGGGCTAGGCAGGAGGAGCTGGACAGCACACTAATCCTGTGGGAAACAAATTCCGGATGACTCTGCATCGATCCTAATTGACGCAATCACTGTTTGTCACTAGCATGTCAGACTGTCCTTAGGCAGTTACAGCTCTGAGACCCAGCTGCTGGAATTAAAGATCAATGCTGTTGGAAAAAGCAAGGCTTTGAAGACCTGACCCAGAGTTCTTCTCAGCCTTCCAAATCTGACCATCACTTCCCTTTGAATTCAGGCTTTGGAGGAAGTTTTGTGTGTTTCTTTCAGGTGAGGATGTAATGCTAGTAACCTACACACTTATTGCCTCCAGGGTCTTTGCATCTGCAAGCGATTGTGAATACCTAATGAATACACTGTCAGCCTCAAGGTGGCTTGTAATACAGCCATCTACTTTTCAGTTAGACTTCAGTGGCAGCTTTCAAGTCTTTGTTAAACCATCCTTAAGAGATTTGAATGCGTGTTCCCGAGGACTTGCAAACATATATGCAGACTATTACTGTTCAAATGTTGCAGAAAGCAACATGGGGACTAATTTACCTAGCTAAGAAAGTAAAATCAAGTAAATCCAGGTCCTGATGCTATTCATACAACATAGCAAAACTTCTGGGCAAACAAGCAGTGTTCACAGCGTGAGACACTTCTGTTCCTACCTTATCTTCAAAAACTAGAATTTTGTCCTGAAAAATCAAGTTCCCATGAATTATCATAGCAATAGCATTTGCTTTTAAGAGGCTTAGGTAGTGTACGCTAGCGGAAGTATTTGCTTCATACATACAGGTCCATGTTGTAGAGAAGCTATGCTGGAGAGCTTATACAAGCATCTGCCTCTGGTGGCTCTGTGCGGTAGCTCTCCCCAGGCACTTAGTCCAGCATTTGGAGTTCCTTCTCTGCCCAATATTGTAGATGTATTTCATAATACCGGTGTTTTCCTATGAATATGCTAAAAGCACAGAGTAGGTAATATAATTTTTCTGACTTAGATATTTCTGTCTATATTGGCATCTCTTCTTGCAGCTTCAGATAACCTTAGATTAGTAGATATTACTCATCTGGGCATACACGATTCCCTTATCTCACAACCTGGAACATGTTCCTATTTCTACCAAAGACTGTTCATACTGCAGCTTTCACATAAACAGAACTAGCAGCATAATGACCATCAATATGAGTAGACTGAGTTAGAGCAGTGTTTCCTCTGTCATAAAATCAAGCTGTTCTTATGCACCGCAGATGGAGACACCTCTCTGCTGATGGATAAATGGCATGGCACTCAGTGTGAGATTTGCACGGTTTCTATTAATGGCTGAGTGATTGGGAGTCCCACTGTAGGAGTTCATACATGAGTGTGTGATCAGCTGAGGATCTAATTCCTGTACATTAACACACGAGTGCTCGTTTAAGAGGTTCTCAGCCCATTTACCTTATTCTGTCCCCTCTCAAGCAAGTTAGATGGGTAGGAAATTGGAATATTTGTATAAAAACCAGATGAGGCAGGTAATCCTAGGGAGGCTCGTCCATAAGTATTCAGTTATTACAATCATGAGCATTTTCACAGGGCTTGATTTCCTGAGGGCTGTCACAACTACAGAGCTCCTAGCATCCTTATTGTGCATCCTTTATGGTATGCAGGGCCCAAGGGAGCGGTGTCTTTGCTGTGCCCCAGTCATCAGACCTGGCTGAGGCTACCTGGATGCTGTACCTCTCCAGCCATGCCGCCTTCCCCAGTTGCTACTACTGTGGTAATTTACTCTGCGATCTTGTATCTGACTCTGGCCTTATCCCAGTTGCCTGAGTTCTGTTTCTGGGACGGAGGGATATGGGATCACAGAGTATTGTGGCTGGGAAATGTGCTTTCGAGTTTAAAGCAGAGGGCTTTGAGTTATCCCATTGCATAGGTGGACTGCAGTACTCTGGAGATGAACTGGGTTTGTTCGTGGTTATCAGAGTAAGTGGATAACATTCTGTATTTAAGTATTTCTTTAGTGGTTGACTTAAGCAGGAAAGTTTTCAAAGCAAGCAGTAATTATACACATCTCTCAACTATGATCACTATAAATTAATGATGGCAAGCCACAGCCACCCTTAACTTTTGAGATCTGAGTATCAGTCTGTTTTCCAAAGCTATCTCTTCCCTCTTAGGGAATGCATCCTTTTAAATCTAGTCAAGGCCTGTATTGTCAGGCTGGATCCCCTTAACAAACTACTCTCTTGAGCTGCTGGAGATCAGAGGTGGGACATGAAAACAAATGGCTTTTGCGTTGTCCCTCCAGTGTTTGTAGACTGGGCTGCCTCCAGCCCTTGTTGGGCTTGCTGCTTACTTTTCCAGCAGTTTGCTGTTAGATTAAACCAATGTATACACTCAGTTAACATAACTCATCAAGAAGTCACAGCGTATTCATAAATTATTACAAGGCAGACGTTTTTATTTGATACTGAGCCCCTTCAGTTCCAGATGAAATTGGTGGAAGCTGCGAATGTTGCATATTTCTGAATCATAGCCACTAAGACATTATTTATTTATTTTTGCTCTCAAAGACAGCTGGTAACAAATGATAAATGATGTCCTTACCACAAAAAACCCACACCTCAAACCCCCAAGAACCTCCAAAGAATTCCATTGTCAGTTAACTGATATTTGCAAGAGAAATATCCTTAAATGTTGAGAAGAATGTATGAGGAACAATCCTACTGTCTCAAGAGATCTCTTTGTATTGGTAATGAGATGCAGGTGATTACATTGGCATAACGGCAAAGAAGGAACAAGAGAAGATGGTACTGGATGGCGAAGGTAACACTGGAAGATGCACATTGAAAGACAAGTTGATGTTATGAGAAGCCCACACTTCGTACAAACGTGATCTTGGAATGGGCTTCTCTGGAGCACAATATCTTGGCAGTCTCTGTAAGTGTGGGATCTATTGTCAGCTGCTGCCTTTTCTTCTGGCTTACAGAAGCGTTAAGCTATCATCTCCATAGACAGAAGATCTCCCGCTCTCTGCCTATAACAAAACCACCTTCCTAAATTACCAAGACCTAAGGCTTTGCCCTGTTTTCAAGAAGGGATTAATGAAAATCTGTACCTGAAACCTGCCTCCATAAGGAAAAAGAAAAATCCTTAAATGTCAGGCTTTGCTGTTTTTACAGCATATCCCAGAAAGAAGCTCTTGCATTGCTGTATGCATTCTCAATTGCCATACACTGCATGCCCGCTGTAGACAATTATTACCGTTTGTCTTGTACTTGTCAGTTGTTATTTTACAACGAAAAAAAATTTGTAACAAGTTGTAAATGCTTTCAGTTGGTCAGCCTGTTGTGAACTGAATGTGAATCTTCTTCAACCGTGCTTGGAAAGCATTGAAGTTTTTTTGAGAATAGTCTTCATTCTTTGGGTTGGAATTTCATTTACTGCAATTCTGTAAACTAGGACTCCACAGAAGGCTAAGAAAAAATGTCAGGACTCTCCTCGGTAGGATAGAAATATTTTCCGATAGGTTGTTTTATTGTATTCAGAGCATATTTGTGTTATTTAGGATTCACATAATATTAACCGCTAACAGTATTTGACAGCGTACTCCCTTTGTAGTGTACTTGCTAAAAATAGCCTCAAGGTGGACTTGAAAAATAGGCTTGGTTTTAATGGTTGATTAAAATAATTTAGAATTAATTAAAAGGACTTAAATTGATGTTAATTCACAAAGTGAAATTTGAAAAATATTATGAATTAAGATCATGCATCTATTCGGTAATAATAAATGTGGAAGAAATTACAAATTCTCCCTGTGGCCTGAGATGACAACTGCATTTCTGTGTCAGAGTATTCCTGTCGAACCTGATCTAGATCACTCACTCGCTCACCATCACCTCTATCACTGGATCTCTCATCATTCAGACTCAAATATCAGACCTGGCTTTTTACTCAGTCTTTCTGTTATTTGACTTACTCTCACTTGTTAGGTAAATCTCAAAAGAACCTTAAAATTGAGAAACCATGATCTTGTTTCTGTGCTGAAGGGATGGGAGATGAAGCAAGAGAACATGGCAGGAGATAGTTAAGCACAATATTGAGGGTTGCATTATTAACTGTGTAAATAATGAGGATGGAAGCGAGCTCAAAATTATATAGGGCTGATGTTTTAAAAACTCATTTAAAGTTGTGTGCATGACAATGTAAGGCAAATATTCACAGATCTTCAAGTGATGCCATTTATTGGTCATATCGGTCAAAATTTGCAAAACCAGGAGCATAGCGTTAAGTTTTGAAGTTGTCTCTGAGACAAGTGACCAGACATTTGAAAATGCTGTCAACAGGAGAGCAACTCGCCCCCCAAGCTGGTGACAATTGGAGCAGTCAACCTGGAGGTTTAAGTCCCAGAATTTAGTTGTTTGGTCGGCTTTTTATTAAGTGATTCTCATCCAAACACACACTGTATTTCATGGTTAAAAATCTGATTTCCAAGTTGTTAAAGATAAAACTGCACTCATAAGAAAGGTCGTTGTTAATTTCTGATTTCTCTTGTTAATGTGTTATGACGGTAAAGAGAAATAAATTCAAATTATTTCAAGACTTTAGGGAAAATGTCTCCTACGTAATAAACACCACAGGTTTGTTCATTCAAATGTACTGGGGTGGAAACTGATTTCTTGGTGAAAGAGCAATTGCTCGTTGTAAATGAGTGGCAGCAGCCATTGTCGAATCCAAATTTTTTTTCTTTGTAAACTGAATGGTCCTGGGTAGTAGTGATACTAACTTGAAATGGCATTGCCTGAGGCAAATAATACCCTGTCTAATGTATTTGATTTTGCAAAAATGACAAGCTGAGTTACATTTTTACTTTCACTTACATTAATGGTTCAAGAAAAGGGAAGATAAGAAACTGAAACAGATTATTAAATCTGCCTTTTATTGTGGTATCACTTAAGGTAAAAGCTAGTGATGCCTTAAGGAATCTTTTGAAAAAAAATGTAGTATTTAGTGCTATATAGAGAAAAATAGAATATATCATGTTTTTAGATGTACAGCAACTGGGGGTTTTGGTAGAGCATTTGGTTAAATATCTAATGAATAATTCAGGGTCACTAAGTTATGAACCCTGTCATATAGACTAAAAGCCAACTTTCAGGGCCTTAGACAGAGAGAATAAATACACAGCATTTAGCTAAACAACGACCAAACTGGGAAGTTAGTGTGGTGGGAGGGGATGCTGTGATAAGCCTATGAACCTTTGAAGGGCATCAGCTCTTGGCTGAAAGAGGGGATGATTTAATTTTGATAGGTTTGTTTTGTTTTTTTTTTTTTAATAGTCAATATTAAAATCTCTCACCAGAAGCAGTAAGCCTATTACATTAATAAAACACTAAGTTATATGAGCAGAAGCATTTTGATGTAAGCATACAAGGTGGACTTCAGGACCTTCATGTCTATACTCTATAATTCTGTGAAATGATTTTGTTGAACCAAGTATCTGATGCATTTTTGATGCTGTACTTCTGCCAGGCGTCATACTGGATATGAACTGGAAAACAAAGGGAAGGATGTTTCCCTGATGAGCTTGCAGTCTTAATTAACAAGACTTAACAAAAACAATTACCACAGATAAAGGTTAAAAAGAGATAGGAGAGATAAAAGTGAATCTCAAATAGGGACGAGAATTAAAGCAGAGATGTTAATGTTCAAGAATACTTTCCCTCCGCTGAGAACAGCAGACATTAATACAAATGCTTTTCAGAGCTGCAAATGGCCTATTTGCATCCTGGATCTCTTGATCTACATTTTCAGAAACTTAAATTTTGGATTTCAAAGCCAAATAAAGAATTTCAGAGACTTACAGAACAGTGCATGTAACACATGTCACCTTTCCAAGTAGATGCATTTTGAAGATATTTTGGGTTCAAAGTAATACAGAAATCTCTAAAAATAGCAGTATGTTGCAATTGGAAATAACTTTTTTTTTTTTTCATTTCAGTGTCACCCTAGCATAGGCAATTACCTGATATTCCCCATTTGACATAAAGGCCCTGGATTGGGAATCCTGTAGCTTGTAACAATTGAGTAGATATGCCTACTCTAAGGGAGAACCGTTCACAAAAATTACAGGTAATTTTGTCTGAGTGAAAAGAAATAGCAATGATCACTTAAAGTTTCAGAGCTGTTCAGTACCCTTCAGTCGGCCTTTTCTTGTGGCAGACATCTCCTCCAAGTAACTTTTTTGTTGATATGTGCTGGTACAATTGTGGTTTTGGGGTACAGTTTTATTTATTTATTTGTTTATTTATAAGAGGCAATAGAGATGTGGGGTTTTTTGTATGGTGATCTGGTCTTTCATAGGGCTTATTGAGTCTCTCAGGATCTAGGAACCAGGAAACACTAACGGTGAGAATTTTGTGATGTTGAAAAATTGATCTCTGCAGCTTCTTGCAGCTGAATTGAGTTTGGCTTCGTGCACTGAAGTTAAATTGATGTGATAACTGTGACTGGTTTCGTCACCAATAATTCTTGCCTTGAGCAGGATATTAAAAAGGGCAAATGAATTAAAATCAGAACTGCTACTGACTACGCATTTTTATTTGACTTTCTTAATGTTAAATTAATTGTTGACAGCGATTATTTAGGTAGATTGGTTTTGTGCTGTAGTTTAAATTAAGCCATTGTGGTATTACTTAGCATGCAGAAAAGATCCTTCCAAATTTTGAAAAGGTCACTACTGTTAATCATTTCAGGAAGGCAATAAAATATTCTAGTAATGACTCAACTGAAAGGAATAACCAAGATTAAAAACTTCTTAATGCTTAGTAAGTGTAAGTGTAAGGGGGCATACCGAAGAGAAGCCTTTGCTGCGGTGTTCAGATGGAAAACTACTGGGTAGAAGTGTTTGCAGCTATTTGTTAGCTTTGATTAATTCCTGTTGTCAACCCTGGTGACAAAGGTATTCAACTAACCATGTTGTATAGCTGAAGAATATAATTTTGGGGGGGTTTATTTGGTTTCAAGTTTTTTGACTTACTGCCCCTGAAAAATTGGAGATTCATGATGGGTTAGATTTTGGACTCCTCAAATTTCAGAGGTGTTTGCTATAGTAGGTATTTGTGGTTGAGTTTGATTCTGATGGGCTGCGGAGCTCCCAGTGACTTCACTTTGAGTAAAGTGAGAAACTTCTGCATATTGAGACCCATCTGATTTTCCAGCTGGGTACCCCAAACTGGAATCAAACTTTATGCTTTTTGAGGTTTTCATCAATAATATTAGTATGTCTTTCGTGCTACTGGAAATGGTATTCACTTTGGTAAGGTCTTGGTAAAGAGGAGTCAGTACAGACCAAAAGAAGGTATGAGCGCATAGGAATAATAGGTACCTAATGCAACCATTCCTGTTCAAGAATTATTACAGATATATTTGCCATGAGGTAACTTCTTTATTGAAAAATTGTCACAGGTCTCATAGGAATGAGATCCTATTTTCATTTTAAGACTGTTTTATTTTTAATCATTTTTAGTCATCCTTTCAGGATTACAAAATTATTTTTGAAAATAATCCACTAATTCTCTACAGCTTGGTATTTATGTTAAATAGGACATACAGATATAGTACAAATAAAAGAATTGACAAACTATGAAGTAACTCAGTTATTTGTTTAGCCATGCCACTGATGAGGTCTTCCTTCCTCTCACCCCCAGTCTGTGAATCCTAACTAATGAGGAGTTCCTTTAGTTTACAGAACACATGAGCAGAATAAATATTGAAGGATTTAGTGTAATAACATTTATTTATTGTATTTTTGAATGTCTAGCCCATGTTTAATTGTATTTTGTATATACCCAATGATCATCTGTTTGCTATTGAGCATTCTATTCCGCACAAGCTAAACGATACTCTGACGATGCACTCGGCATACGCGGTGCTCACAGTCTACAGGGCGAGAGGAACTCCTCATCCAGCACAGATCCTGCCCGAAAGGTGCACGGTTTCCTGTTCTGATAACCTGCTCAGCTGTGGAGTACACGGATGAGTATTCCTATGGGTCTAGAATAAATTGTCCTTAGTGTCAGAGCTTCAGCTACTTGATGGACTATTCGTATTTGGTAAATATTGTGGTCTAGAAGCTTCTTCTAATAGCCTACACTTTTATTCTGCATTTCATCCCATTATTCCTAGCAATGCTTTTATCTTTTACCACTCTAATATGTTTTTCCTTCTTGTATTAATACCTGGAAACAAATGTTGACAATCAACATAACTATATTAGCTATAACGTGCCTAAAAAATGACTGGTTTCTTATTTTAATCTTTCTTTATACTAATCCCACGGGGCCTTTTATGCTTGTTTTCTATTTCCTTTCAAACCTATCCATAGCACAGACTGTCATTTCAGGTATCAGCATTGTGTTTGTTTTTCTATGCCTGGAGTATCCCTATCGTACTAATTTTTACTGATAAACAAGGGAATTTCTAATGTTTTAGACATATGATCTAAAGAATCCAATTTCATTTGAGTGTCCTGCTGTTCTTGCATCTCCCGGGCTAATGCATTTTCCTGTAGACAAGTTGTTTAGCTGAGGTTTTAATCAGCTGTAGCATCTATTTTTTGTTCCTGCTTTGACCAACCTGTACCTTGTAGAGGGTGTATGAATCGGCATTCAAGCTGAGATGGAACATGTTGACTTCACGTTTCTAATCTTGCATTTAATTTTGAGGAACATGGGGGACATCTTCGTATCTTTAAATATTTTTAAGATACTGGCTAGCTTATTTAGCTTTTAAAACAATTTTTTTCATTCCACTGCAGTAATCCTTTCCTGAACTGGTTGGGTTGAGCCGTTTTGATTGGTGTGACGTGTGGGCCTCCTGCTGCTATGCTTGGATTTACGTTATGTGCAGAAGATTAATCTGCAGGTCATCAAATTTAAGTCTTCTGAGGACAGACCAAGAGGAATTTTCTGTGCTGAATGTTTCTGAGTTGCTGTTTGTACAGAAAGTGCCTTACCAGCATTCAGATAGTGGTTCTCCTTACTCTTCACCTGTGTCTTTTGATTTGCAGTAGTCAAAGTCATTGTCTGTGGAGGCCAGCCTGCACGGGGCAAGGCTGTGTTGTTTTGTCCCTGGTGTCCCAATGGGAAGTGGTGGCATTGGTCTGCACTGCCGATGGGAAGTGGCTCTTCGCTCCCGTGGACTTCATCTCGCAGCTTGTAGCATGGTCGGTGAACATCATGGTTGGGTCTGAGGAGCAGAGTTGTCACTCAGGTTCATGCTTTGATACTTGGGGGGCTTGGATAGTTTCAGGGCCCTGGAGACTGGAAGCAAGACCTTTAGTCACTCTGGATGCTCAGGGAGGAGTGGGTGCTAGCAGCAGACGAGCTCTGTGTCCAGAGGGACGTAGGTAAGAGGAGACAGGCCGATGGCAGGAGGAAAGAGCCAGAAGAAGTTATGTACATGATGGAAGCAGCACTGCTTCTGCTTCTCTGGACCGAGAGAGCCCCTCCTGTGCCCCTCCTCTTTTCCAGAAGAGCCCCTCACCATGCCGTCTGTCTGTCTGTCTGAGGAAGCAGCCTGTCATCAGCCACACGAAGGAGGCGTGTGGCTGCTGGAGCACCGAGCTCCCTCTCATCTGGAGAGGCTGCGAGGGTACCAGGCATGGAGCTGTCCCAGGGCACCAACAAAACAGGCAGCTACCCCCAGGGGCAGTGGGAAGAGGGCAGCAGCTCTCCTGCTGTGCTGCCAGCTCAGGGGATGGAGAGGAGCTGCACAGGACTATCCCTCCCCAGTACACTCCCCGGAGAGCTCCGGGTGTGGAGGTGCAGGACAGTCCCTGCCACCAGCAGCAGGACAAAGCCCTGCTCTGTGCCATGCACTGGAAGAGGAGAAGTTCTCTGGCCATGCCAGAAGAAGGAAGTGAGAAACACCCTTCTCCCTGCCATCGTTCCTGGCTTGCTGCCCTCGCCTCCGCATCAGCCCCAGCAGCGTTACTGCTCCCCGTCAGACCGCTTGTGCTGCTGCGATGAAACGCAGGCTTTCCTTCACTGCTGAGAAGCTGTGAGCTGGCTCTGCAAGGCACCGTGAGAGACCCCAGGTACTCTGCTGCAACATCATTTTTAAGGTTACAGTAATTAATGTACAAATTCTCCTGTCGCCAGGGTTAAGTCCCAGAATGTGAGAGGCAGTGTTGCGCTGGGACATGTGCATCTGCAGGAGCATGTGTTTTGACAACTCCCATATGTTGCCACCTACATAAGGAAATGTAATTTCTGCCTGATCAGCCTTAATCCTTCCTCGGTGAGAACGCTCATGTTTCGCAAGGCGCTTTACTATTGACCAATCTTCCACCACTTCATACATCATCGTTCCAGATCTGTCATGTCGTTTCTAGGGTCTGTTGATATATTTGCAGTATCGTAGTCTCTGCTGTTCCCGATGCACCAGCACTGCATGTGTTTTCCGGGAATGTTTAAGCCCCGGTGTGTTGGACAGTGGGTTCGGGAAGCTGCGTTATGGGGAGGCTCTTTGGAGAGCAGGAAACCATCCTCTGGGGAGTACCTGAGCAATACGTGTCATCTCCTCATCCATCCCCTTCTCCTGCACTGAAGGTTTCATTTGGCTGACACCAAGAGATTATCCCAAAGTACAAATCAGATCCATGAGAAAAGATTGAATTTACTTTTTTTTTTTAAGCTGAATTCATCCCAAGTTTTGTTTGTGGGCTTGTTTTTTTCTTTTTTATTGGCAGACCAATAAAAAAGTATTGCAGGGCACCATGCTGTGATTGAAGCAGTAGTAGACCAAATCCAGCAGTTAACACCAATTGCTGTTTAGGTTCATCTACTATTTTTAATTGGTCTTTTGTCCCTTAACAAGCTATCTATTGTCCTGTGGATCATGCTGTTAAGTAGTGCAGTGTGTATACTTCATTTCTCTGTTCTCAAAATATCTGTGTATTAAACAACCACGGTTAAAACCACAGTCCCTGACAGAGCACCACTGGATTTTGGGGAGCTGGATTTTATGAGTTTTGGAAAACAAGTTGCTTTTCAGTGTAAGTGGTCCTTCAGTTAATGCATTAACTTTTAAGGGCTGAAAATATCGATGGAGTGTCCAGATGGAGTAAAAATGAAAATTGTTTCAGTTTTCTTGTTGAAATAAGAATTGGAAATTTGGCCAGTCCAAAATTTGAGTTGCTGTATGATTGTTGGCAGTTGATGATCTCTGGTAAAAATGAGGCTGAAAAACAGAAGGTTGCGCCATAAACCACAATTCTTTGTTCTGCTTCCAACACAAATTAGCCAAACTGCTGCCTCGTTTTGCTAGGGTTGTTTTCAGTGCCTGTTGGTATGCTATTATCACAACACAGCATGAGAGGTAACATGCAGTTTCCATGATGTATTTCATTTGTATGTTTTTTCTTTCAGAGGTTCATAGTCATCCCATAAATTCTTTTATGAATTTTAGTAGTTTTTCACTAATGGAATTAATAAATATTGCAGATACAAATTATTCATGTCTGTATGACTTGGTTTAGTGAACGTTGTGGTCAGGATTTATGGACATCAAGTGTACCTAGTTTGTTGACCTCCAGCCAAAACCATGGAAAAAAGATTTGGTGGAAGCTCACTTTGGAATAACCACAACTAGCAATTTCCACCAGGCTCTGGTATAAATTAATTCACCGTACATGATGAGAAAAGAGTGGGAGGGGATGTGAGTACAGTGTATTGGAGACTTCTGCCTCATCTTGGCCGCTAACTGATACCCAGTGTAGAGGATTTCCTCTTTGTCCCTCCTTGGTGGAGTGACCATCCAGTTGTTGTTTTTCATGGCTGCCTTGGGACTGCAGTATTTGCAGATACCAGTCAGGTGAGGAAATTCTTGTCTTGATGCAGCGCTCTGCAGAACTCGCTGCTCTCTCTGCTGGGTGAAGCTGATTGTGTGGAACACCCAATGTCACCTTCTCTGGCCAAGGAAGAGGGGGAAACTCTGACGAATCCTGATGAGCCTCCATTGCCCACCCCAAAGCGGTGGGGCATTCTGGAAGCAGAGAGTCACGAGAGATTTTTTTTTTTTTTTTTTTTTAAATGTATTCATGGATGATTTTTTCCCTTTGAGAAGCATGACTGTTCAGATGATTCACCGTTGCGTTCTTGTAGGAATTTCAGCGCCACAGAATAAGCAATCACAATAGCTTGGACTCGTGTTGCAGCTTGTTTACTTGGCAAAATATTCATCACACAAATTGTAATTCATTAATCCGTATGCATCTTTTCAACTATAATTGTTAAATTAATTTTAGAATATTTTTAACCAATTTCATGGTTATGATCTGCGTGTCAGGTCTGTGTATAGGCATTGCACTTGAAGAATACTTCCACTGAAAAGCTTGTACTTCTGCTGAAACGCTGAGCTACTTTAATATTGAATTATCGATATTAGGCCAACAGAGTGGATAGATACTTTTGCCTACAGCACTAGAAGCATATTGTTTTGTGTGTTGTAATCTATTACAGTAATAACTTTCTTGTTCTTCCAACACATATCTCTATTTGACTGGCTAAGCAATATTTTTGCTTGTAATCTCTAGGTCCAGAAAGGCAAATATAACATTAGAGAAGCCTGGGGAAACATCCTCAGAGCAAATCACTTGCATTTTCACATGTTACTTTTATGAGATGTTACAGAATTTTACTGTGAAAAAGTGTGGTAGACAGAAAGAAGCAAGGTAAGATATTCATCAAAAAGGTGCTGGCTTTTGTGGTTGTTTTTAATCTATATATAGAATAGCAACAAAGCAAAGAGTTGGATTTCTGGCAATCATCCTAGTGGTCTGGAGATGGCTAAATGCAATATTGTCAGGCTGAAATTGAGTAACAACTGATGCTTTTTTCAGGCTTCGAACACAACGCTCAATATTAGCGTTCTGAGAAAATGAGGCAGTTGTGAGATACTCTGCCCTACTGCGAGTAGTGACGTTATAGCTGCAGGATTGTGTCCGGTTCAGGGACCTCACTTCAAGAAGAATTTGAGAGAATCTGAAAGAAAATGGCAGAGATAGCAAACATTGCCTATCAGAAAGGATTAAAAATTGGTGTTACTTACTCTAGAGGCAATTTCTTACTTTTGGTTACATAAAAAGTTTCAGGAGAAGAAGTCTTCTTTCCATGACTGCTGCAGATAGGGCGAGAGATAATTAGCCAGTCCTGCAGCAAGGGGGATTACCAGGGTATAGGCATTCAGACAAGCTTCGGTGGAAGGAAGATGAAGAACTGAACTCCATTGCCTGGGCAAGCTGTAAGGTCTTCATCGCTGGAAGACCTGAATCATTTGTTGAATGCAGCTGGAAAGTTTTGGATTCAGTTGAACCTACTTTGGACTGTGGGAAGAGAGCAGATGACTTCTTGAAATCCTTCACAGGGATGTCTTTCTGTTCATAAAAGAGGTATGTTAGGTATTCAAGGGAACTTCTTGTTCACAGTTGTTTCAGTGACAGCACTGAAAGAGATCTTCTGTGACAATGTAATATGTATAGTAAAATAACAGGAGTGAACATAAAAGAACATTCATCTTAAAAAATACTACTCATTTCTCTACTTCTCTACTTCTTATCTATTATTCTACTACATAAAAACAAGAGAAACGAGACATCTGATGACACTACTGCTGTGTAACGATGTTCTCCACTGTAAGTCATTGTATTAAACCTCCCACCTTTTGCCTATTTGGTGTATGTTGGT
This sequence comes from Fulmarus glacialis, assembly GCF_000690835.1. NCBI lineage: Eukaryota > Metazoa > Chordata > Aves > Procellariiformes > Procellariidae > Fulmarus > Fulmarus glacialis. The sequence goes on along the minus strand of NW_009194819.1, from coordinate 12,680 downwards.
ACAAATGACTGTAAGGTATAAAGGCTGTATCTGCACTGAAAAGAAGCTGGCACGGGTATATAATGCAGTGAAAAAGGAGGATTGTAGCATTCATATTACTGCTTTTACCTAAGTTCTTTTCCTGAAAAATCTCTGTTGGATGCACTGCTGGTCTTGCAGTTACCCTGTGCACAGTACAGTGGCTTCGTAGTAATTTTAATTAAAGTATATCCCTCCGTGCTCACTATGAAGGCGTAAGTCACCTTACATATGTATCTGGTGTTTTGAACCATAGGCCAGAGTGGAAAATAATTGCTGGAAAGATTGATGATTGCAGTTATGTAAGACAGTGCAGGTCACGTATCTCATTTTAGTTGCCCCTGGGGTCACACTGTGGTGGTGTTAAATGTGCCAGCGATGTTAGTGGGATAACCTTCCCATCCTCAATGTGACTGTTCCCTGGGCAGATTTACTGAGCTCCAGGGCACACCATGCAAATCTCGAATCCTCCAGGTCTCTTCAGTGGGCTCATTTTATTTGTTGGGTTTTTTTCCTCTTTTTACATAGAGGTGCTGCTGTGATCTCTCTTGCCTTCCTTCTCCAAATATTTATCATCTGTATTGTTGGAAAAGCGGGATTCCATTAGCAGCCCCTCCACGGTGTGCATCCCCTCTACCTGGTGAGACCAAAGTCCTCTCTCCAGAGGAAGGAGATGATCTGTGAATTTTTTGTTTTAAGTGTAAATCCTTAATTAGAGAGGAGAGAAAAAAAAGGCATACTTGAACAAGACAGTGCAACATCTGCTGTGGACTAACAGTAGTGAAACTGTTATCAGCTTTTTAGGTTTTCCATGACAAAAAAAATGTTATTCTTCTGCAATAGGCAGAGGTACACAGTCTGACTTATTTTGATCTTTAAGGTCTGCCACCTTGATGACTATAGGGAAAGCTATCGTTGATAAAGTCAAGTTTTGTCCGTGTTAGCAAATAACGGTAATAGGAGGCTCAATAAGAGCAAATCTGGAGAGGATAACAGTGGTGAGGAACCAGTGTCCGCAGACATTTGGTTTTACTTTGGGCTGGTTCCATAAACTAAGTGCCCGTTAGGGGCTGGAGGGCCCTGGGTGCATCTGGGGTGCACCTTGCAGTCTCACCTGAGAAGCTCCAGTTTGTGTACCTCAAGACTGCCCCAGATTGCAACCAAAGTACCGTTAATGGGGACAGCTGGGAGAGGTGCTTCAAAAGTCAGCTCCCAGTGTGAACAAGAACAGGAATGTGGGCATACACCTGGTGGCACTGATTGTTGGACATTGATCGTGATCCCTTCCAGCAGAAGATACCTTTATCTGCTGCTTCAAGCAGCAGTGGTAGAAACCACGGCACCTGTTCCTCCAAGTGGGGTCAGTGAGTATCTGTGTGCCTTGCGTCCATCATCCGAATTTCTTCTTCCTCGCTTACAATTAACGTGAAGGTTTTTTTGCATGATGCAGAATGTGGAAACTAGTGTCATGAATTGCTTTGTACTCTCACCTCAAGAATAATAACTGAAATAAAAATAAGATGAGGTAGTCAGCTACAAATCCACTACTACCTAGTTACTATGGCCCTTCATCAAGGGACCGTGGAAACAACACAGTCCGTATTTCGTGGCTAACGCTACCACCTTTAAATTGGGTCAGTAAGAGTGAGGAGGAGCACAGAGTCTGGAGTCTGTATACATTGAAATGTTTGTCACTATATATGTCTGTAGAAGGCATGTAGAGAGGAGGAAAAGCCACGGAGTGGTGAGGCATGAAAGGGATGCTATTGTTAATGTAGAGCATAGCATGTCCCATTATTTAAAAACAAACAAACAAACAAGATCCCCCGAAGAGGAAATCTTCCTAGTAGTCTTGTGCCCTCTAAATTACTTCCAGGTTGTTTATGTAACAGGAATGAATTTTTTCAAAAATCCATTGCAACTTTGTCTTGTCTAGCATTTTAGTGAGAATGAAATTGCTTTATTCAAATTATTTAAATCATGTCCTGTGAAATCCTGGTAATTATTATTTAAATACACATTTTTAATTGGGTTGAGAAAATGTCGAATGGTATAACTCTCCCACAGGAGTTTTCAGCTATTTTCATTATTGGTGAATGATTTCAGTTATTGCCTCTATCCCCAAATCTCATTCGCATCAGACTGTAGAGATGAAAATACTGTTAAGAGTGCAGTGGCTCTTTCTATATAATCTCATTGAGAAGTTGAATAATATGCATTTATATTCTGTTTACCATCCATGCCAGAAGGTAATTTTTTTTCATTCTTTTTTTCACTGTTGTTTCAGAGAATGGGCGGTTGTTTAGGGGCTTACATAGGGCTGAAAGTCCAGCCTTCTGATGTCAGAAACCACCAAGATTTTCAAGGGCAGGATTTCATTTCATCGTTGTCTTTCTGACTAAAGTATAAATCTTTGTATTGTTAATCTAATTCTTGGGTCTCTTCTTGTCTTACAGAATAAAATAAAAGGCAGCTCTTCATGTTAGCCAGGAACACTTACAAGGTTAATTACAATTTTGCAGATAATCCCTTATTCTGATGCCAACTGTTCTAGACAAAATTGGATATACCTACCCAGGGTTTGAAATACAGCAGTGTTACATCCTTAATAAGCTTTTATTTTGCTTATAATGCATCTTGTGTGGCAATTGGCAGCCTCGATGAATGTAACCACTTAGGTACCAGCCTCAGTAGCGTATTTCTTGATTGTTTTATTTTTAATTTAGTAGAACTTGTACTGTGAACCCCAGTCAAGCCATCCTTCTTTTGTATCAGTGACACTTGTGTTCTACATATTTTATTATGAACATTATTTTCTGTCACTTACTCTTAGGTTAGTAGATGCTTTGCTTCATGTGACATGTTGTATGTTCCCTCACCTAGGATTCTGTTCAGTAAGATAAAGTCATGCAATTTTAACTGAGAAATTATATTTAATTTTTTATTAATTATGTATGTTGTAAAAGTTACCTAACATTTTCAAGGATTAAAACAAAGATTATTTCTTTTAGCTGTCACCATCTCTTCTACAAGCCTCTAAATGTCATTTATATTATGGAGAATTGTAAAGGTATAGTACAGTATAATATAGACCTCTAATTACAGGGCCACCTGATGGAAAGGGTTGCCATGAGAGTGTCCTCACCCTTGGCAATGCAGTGTTTGATGGGTGTGCTCTTAATAAAGAAGCCTTGCGTGGGGTTCAGGTCCCTGCAGTCGAGGGGAAGGGAGACGCATCTCTCCAAAGCAAAGGTGCCCCCTTAACGTCATTACCAGCTCCAGTGCGTTCCCTAAGTACGTCAGCACGGCACAGGGGACAGACTAACGAGCGTCAAATAATCCATCTCCTCTGCAGTGGGTCATACTTCAGTACAATTAACCTTCTTATCTCATGTTCATGAGGAGATGACCTAATGGATTTATAAATGGAGTGAATTCTGCTCTGTTCCTGGGAGATTCTGCTTTGCTCCGAAGAGTCATTGAGTGCTGTCAAATTGTTGTCCCAGTAATGGGAACCCTTTCTGCTGTTGTCTGTCGTTATGTCTTTGCTGGTTGTGAATGGAGATCCTTATTTTTAAACAAATTATATCATTTTCAGATTGTCAGGATCCTGTTGTCTGCATATGTAGTAAAGTTTAATGCAAACTAATCAAGAACAATAGCAAATGATTGGATATTTCTCTGGGTTAGCAGTAGTGAGAACTAATTCAGGGTATTTATTTGTTTTGGAGAATGAATTATGATTTGTTCCTTTTCATTGAAGTGGATTCTCTACTGGGAGCAATTTCTGAATGTCCCCTTCTTCATTAAGCAATAATTCTTACCATAGGTGTAGGAGAATGCTTAAGACACCTAAAACCACATATACACAAAAAAGGATTTTTTGTGTTATTTGTAGTGCTTTAGAAGAGATAGCATTGGGAGTTTTGATCTTTAAATATATACGTTTTGTGCCTTTTTGATATTTAAATTGAAACAGTATTCTTCCTTTTCACCTCCCTCGGGCTTTAGAATAGTTTTGTGAGATATTTAAATGAAAACTTGAATGGCTTTAAATTTTACATATCCTGACGAAAAAATTAAGGCTGCCATTGTTATTGTGAAGAGAGAATGTGGAAACCATTATCACAAGAGTGCTGAGGCAGTGTTGCAGTCTGCAGCTGCAAATAAACTGGAGAAATCTGAGGTACTTCAGGACTACAAGAGGATGGAGTGGGGTCAAATAAGCAGTGAGGGGCATGCTAAAAATTTGGCTTCCTGTGCCTTTTCTGTGTTCTGTGGTTACGCACACACTAAATGAGGTGCCAGCACCTAGGTACTGTTAAGATGCAAATGCTGTCAGAAATAAATACTGCGTTATCTGTTGAGTTATCCCAAGGTGGGTAGTGCATACAGAAAAAAACATCCTTCTTCTTGGGGGACTGGAATCAGCAGAGGCTAATAAAGGAAACTGAATGCCTACCAATAAAATAATTACTTTTTTAAAAAGCATTTCTTCAGGTGGAGATTTCCATTCTGTCTTGCAGTTTGATGTGTTTGCGTGCTTGGACTTTCAAGTCACTTTGTGAAATGCCAGAAGTTATTCAAATGCTGAAAGCAGCAGGGGTTACTCCTCTTTAATCGTCAGAAATCAGTAGATTGTACCTTGTGGTAAGACTTAAAGTCTAACAACATTAATTTCTGGCAGGTATTCTCCTTGCATAGTGTCTGATCCTGCTGGAATCTTAAAATATGTTTTTGTAGTAACTGTTAAGGTTTAGAGTGAGGAATGTGGATGCTGTAGCAATGTTAGGATGTTTTGTCTTCAGTGAATCTGACCTTTCTTGGTTTTATTTCAGTAGACTGTCTTACTTTCCTCAGTGCATACAGTGATTTACTGATAAAGAAAACATGAGAGGAAATAAAGAAAGAAAAAAGTTATTAAAAAATCTTGGAAAAACTTTCAAGTCAAGTAAATATACCAGTGTATTTCATGAATGGTATTTGCAGGTAGGAGCAAAGCCCAGCAGCGTTGCAACAATGACCAGGCGAGCCAGTCTTGCTGTTAGGGGAACCTGCTCCCTCCAGCAAGGCTGTCCTTGCCCGCCTTGCACCCGTAACTCAGTAGATCTCAAAGAATCTCATGATGTATACTTCAAGTATATCAAGTTCTGGTGGCTGTCTGAAACTCTGAAATGCAAGCAGATTTTAAGAGAAATTGAGGGGTTTTTCTTTGGGCTGTTTTTCTTTGGGCTATGATGCCAAAGAATGAGCATCTTTGAACACTGATGTGTGCCAGGCATTCAGCTGATTGATTTAAAAAACCAAATAAAGGGGGGGGAAAAGGCAAAAACCAGCAGAAAACAAACTGGCGTGGGTTTTGCCCTTTTCAAACGTACTTGAAAAATAATTGCTTTTAACTATGTTGATACTGTGTCAGAGGGGGTGGCCAGACTTACTGAAGTATATTCAGTCACAAGTCATTCGCCATTGATCTGCCAGTTTTCTGCACTGACATTTAATGCCTGTCAGTTGCTCATCATTTTAAGAATAGTGGTGGAGGGAAAAATGGTAGTCTGATAATGGGAAAGCAACCATTATGTCAAGAAAATGTTTGAAATTCTGCAATTTAATTATTGCCTTCTACCATGAAAGACACAGGTGGGAGTCATTAACTCAAAAATAACCCCCAAAAAACAACCCACCCCAAACCAAGCTCTTCTTCAATCCTGATTTGAAAACAGGTAATAGTGAAATTACAGTAGTATTCGGTAATGTTGAAAATGAGAAAATTGTGTAATAAGAAAAAGAGTGACCAGACTAATCTCCTTCTCAGGAAGGACCAACAGGTAACAGAAAAGGGGATATTTTTTGAAATTCAAAAGAAGATTTAAAATTGCATATAACAGAGTTGAGATCTAAGCAAATATTGTGGGGGAAAAAAAAATACCGTGAAGCCCAGCTGATGAGACTTCTGCCTGAATAAGGTTTACTTATCTGTACTCGAAATCCATTATTTGGTTATTAAGCTTGGTAATGTTTTGGCGAGATGAAAAATTAGTTGCTTTGTATTTGTAAATCGGGAAAAATAGTATGTAGAACAGGCTTAAATTACACCTCTCAGGAAAAAAAGGTTCAAAGACCTCTCTTAGAGTTTACAGAGATTACTGAGTGTCCTTACAGCCGGGAATATTGCTTGCTTGTTCTTTGTTGCATGAAATAGGGACTTTGAAAAATTACAGAATGATAAGCACAGCTCGGAGTCAGCTAAGGAGCCTTCACAAGTGCTGACTAACTTTTTTAATAAACAAAGACCATTAAAATATAATGAGGAAATGAGGGTTGTGTACCAGTACATCCTGTTGTTAAATAATCCTGTACTGAGCAACAGTGCTTGGTGCAAATTTACCCCTTGGATTCCTGCCTATGCTGTTAAAACAGCCACCGGCTGCAGACCCCCCCGCACTTCTCGTAGCGTCCCTCCGAGCCGCCCCGGTGCGGGTGCTCGCCCCCGGGCACGGGTCAGCCCCGGGTGGCACCGAGCGGGAAGGGAGGTGGCGGCGGCTGAGCTGTTCCCAGCGAGCTGTTGTATCAGCGGGGAGAGGCGAGAGCGATGCTTTATGCAGCATCGTTGTAACCATGACACTAAGGACGTCATCCCGTGAAAATAGCAGTTGGAACATTTGTGGAACAAAGCTGAAGCGGCTCCGCTTTTCCGTGCGAGGGTCCTCAGCAGAGTGATACCATATGCATACTGTTCATTTACATATAGATTAACCATCCACTCTCAGCTACTTTCTGGCTTTTTAAAGACAGGCTAAGAATTACGATTGGAATTGCAAACCAATCCACAGGCTCGAGGAATCGTTTTAGTTTTCAGAAAGGGGATTCTTCTACTTGCCAAGAAACGTTGTGCCTTACAGGCATGAGCAGGCTCCTCCGAGCGCTGCCCGGTGCTTGCGGAGGGCTGGTGGGAGAAGAGGGAGGTGGGATGGGGACCGGGCAGGTTTCTTCTCAGCCTTGCTTTGAGTGGCAAGTCTGCTGATTCAACAACCTTGCACTTTGTTGGTCTTACCCTCCGCTGAATAAAACTGATGAAAGCCGGAGCTGGCTGTGCTGTAATGGAGAAGCATTAGCGCGCTGGAAATGCCATTAAAGTGATTTTTATGGCTGTGTTGAACCCAGAGCGAACCTGTAAATAAAAACACTGGGGAAGGGAGGGCAGCAGATGTAAAAACAGCCTAAAGGTAAAAGAAAGGGATGAAGTAATGCCAGGGAAGAGGGAAACGCGTTGAGGGGAAGGACAAAAGGGATGGAGGCTGGAGGAGGGGCGAGGAAGGAGGGAGACAAAGCAGGGCAGGGGGTCAGCGGGGCTGACGTCAAGCGCCGGCACCGGCTGCAGCTGCCTGCACCAGGCTCGGGCGCTGCCGGCCTGACGTACCTCCTCTTTCCCCACCGTGTCAATGTTTTATACTGCAGCAGGTTTTTTCACACCGTTTTGTGTCTGAAAGCTGGGAAGGGGGTAGAAACACTAAGCCCCAAAAGAGCATCCGAAGGCATGGTGCTCTCTGAGTTACGCCGTGCAAGAGAGACCCGTGTGAAATCCCTCTGCTCGTGAGAAGGTGGGGCGTCGCGCTCTGCGGGCGCTGCCTTCGCCTGTCGAGGCAGAGCAGGGCTGAAGGCACACTCCCCCTCTTCTTCCCTGGCCACCTCCATGCCACGGTTGTGGTATTTTCCACCTGGGAGACCCTTACAGAAAGTACAGAGATTGCACCTGAGGGCTTTCACGCGTGTTAGTGTGCTGGTGTATTAGAGTTTGTTGCACTCGCAATTGAAATTTTTGGGTTTTTTTTTGTTTATACCAAGACCTGTCAGTTCTGTTTCAGTTTCCCCTGGAGCGGTATGAGAAAAGAATGAGATTATAAGGGAATCGTCACATTTGTAATGCTAGAAAAGTAAATCCTTCTTCATTTGTAAGGGAGTTGTTTGACAGGAGGTCATATGCAACAAAGCATGAGAAAGAAAGGTAAATAATTACGAGGGAATCCCGGGTGTGCTTCCAGGCTGACGTTACCTCCCTGGAGATCTGCAGGATCTGCAGCCCTCTTGCAAGGAATGTTTCTTTTTCCCATGAAAAGTGAAAGTTTACTGATAATTAACAAAATCAATGAACAGGAAGATTAATTGCTATTTTGGATGTTTGACCTCCTTTTCAAAAAGAATGAGTTGTTGATGTACATAGGTAAATATTATTAATAGAGCTCTTTCCTGCTTTAAATAAATTGTCATATAGTAAAGTTGATGTTAAGCATTTTTGTCTCTAGCATTAAAAACGACCTACAAGTTTTGAATAATTTTCAGACTTTTTTTTGTACTACTCAAAGAAGTTGAGGAAAATTTTACTTGATTTCGGCAGAAACGCTGGAGAAATTAAGATTTCTTTTAAGTCCTGTGGGCTTTTCAAGTCTAGAAACTGGATATCACTTTTGTATTAAATGTTCAGGGTTGTGTAATGACTTGCGTGCTCTCTTTTAAGTTAAAGGTGCATTTTCTTCCATTGAACGTATGTTGGGAAAATCCAATAAATCATAAAGGAGTTAGATACCATATTCCATGAGGCTGCTGCAGATGTGATTCTCACAACCGATAGAAGCATTTGGGTAAGTTTTTCCCAGGGCACTTGAGGGCTTCCATATTGTCTCCAGTAGCTGAAAGTCCTTCTTGCTGCCTCTTCATTGAGTGATGGTCTGACTCATCTTCATCTTTAGCTTACTCATACTTAATATTGAAACATTCTTCAAAGGAAGGAGATCTAGAAAAACTTTTCACTCCTGGCAACACCCACAACAAAGACTTGAGTCAATATATTCAACACAAAATAATTGACATAAAAGGAATCAAAATTTTATTTGGTAAAAGGCATTTCAACCTGAGAAGAAAGGAAAATCCCTTAACTAACAGCACAACCAAGACAGCATTGCCGAAAACAGTTGATCATCTGCATCAAAGGCACTGCCAGTGCTCCTGTTCTGTGTCCTCAGATTAAAGCTTCCTCTATCCATAAATTATCTTCACTAGAAATTGTTGATGAGTTTTCCATCAACTCCCTCTCACTCTGCAAAATCCTGAAGGTGATGTTCGGGGTGAACCGCAAGGAGGAAGCAGGAGGAGAAGACGGAAGGAATGAGCTCACCGAGCAACTTTCTAAAGAGCAAAATAAGTGGCTACTACATTGATTCTGTTCTGTGGGTTGGCTTAATGCATCCTGGCATTTGTATTCTGTATTATTGTCCGAAGCAATTACTTGCAGTCCTGTTGCAACCTGGCAGGAGGCTGTTAAGGAAGGAACATCCTTGGTGCAACTTGAACGTGTTTGAGGTCCTTGTGTTGAGCAGCAGGACATAAAATGGTAGAAGTGCCTCGATGACTTCTTGGTCATCAGCATGGGAAGCAAGTCCAAACCTCAAGATTTTTCTGAGCTGCTGACGTAGTCTAGTTATAACTAGATTAGCTACTGTATTTGATAAAGATAGCAGTTCTGCATATTTAGGTTTTAGCTAAACATCTTGGGTTTGAAGTTTCTCTTATTTTCTATCAATGTTGTATATTTCCAGTCTAGGTTTTCAGCTAGGACAAACTCTTCACTGAAATATAATGTATATTTTAGGATGTAGAACATTTCCCATGACTTGAGGCATGGCAGCAAAGTCGGTAATCTTCACCTTACTCTACGTGATGCACTATCATCATGCTGGGCATTTTCACACAAAAGCTGATTTTTCAGTGGGATAAAGAAAGGTATTTATTACTATTACATATGCATATATACAGCTGTATACCGTTTGTCATCAATTCTTAAATTACGTTTTCACTGCTGCATGGCTGTCAGTATAGTACATGTATTCAGCCATATTTCTCCTCATATTTCTGGTATCTACAGCTTTAAAAATGAGCTATATTTATTCAAATTATTTCCCAAGGATATGTTGAAGTGTGATTTGTACTACTCCATCTGCTACCTGAGGAGGAGGAAGAGAAATGCCCTTTAATAACGAGAACTTCAGGAAGACAAGCATATGTAGTTCAGAATTTGGTTGGGGTTTTTTAATATTGTTTCAGGCTGTCAAAGTGGGGCCGAAAGTATTAGGGTTCTCAGTAAAAAAAGCACGGGGAACATCTCTCTAATTGAACCTGAACAAGATAATGTTAATATAAGACAGGGCATACTGAAATAACTTGCTGTGGTAGATTCTCCATCATTAAAGTGAAGTTTTACAGGAGATCTTCCCTCTTAAATCACCAATTTAAGATAAAAAAACCGTACCATTTCTTGTCTGGCTTTTTAAGTGTAACATGATTGTATAAATTTGTAAAAATGGAACAACTGAGGGCTTCCAGCACGGTTACAAAACTATCACACTGTGCTATTTTTATTGCATTTCGAAGTGGAGTGAAGCGTACAGCTATACCAAGTATTTTTTTGTTACGGAACAGACCTATTGGGTATTTTTATTTGTCATTCATAGCTGTAGTTTTTCCCTGGCTTCCACCTTTCAAAAAAAGTCCCCTTTGGGTGGCAGGTTGCACACAGCAAAGTTGCATCTCCATCCCCTCCCTGCTGTCTCCTCTCTCTTCTGGAGGGGGGTCCTGGTTCTTCTCATTAAAGAAGTAGTGCTTGCCGTCTAAAAGTTTCCAGTTTTTTGCTTCCCTTTTCTGAATTTCATGCAGAAACTTCTGAATTTCTTTAAAGCTTTCAGAATGAACTTTTCATTGCAAATAAAGAATGCAGAAGAGTTAATTTTAATCTAGATTTTAAGAATTCAGAATTAAAGAATTTAGTTTTAGAATTAAATGATACCAGCGAAGGACACCTGCGTGTTTCTTTAGCCCTATAGTACAGAGGGGTCTATTCAACATTTAAGGGACAATTTTCCTGTCATTAAAGTCAATGACAGAAGTCCCTTTGACATCAGTGGGATCAGGATCAAGCCTTTAGCAGGGTAAAATACGACTCCTTTAGCGGAGTGTCCATTCCAAATGTAGGAAATACCACAGTGGTATTGCCACGGTATTTTAATGGTACTTTTTATATATTTAACCTGTTCAAACCTTTATTTTTAAGGATTCACGCACTCTCTGTATTCTGACCCATAGGCACTAAGAAGAACTAAACTTCAATGTTTTATTCTAATTCCTAGAGTATTTAAATGACTTTTAAAAAGAGCTTTGCCATAAATAATTCAAGTACTAGAATATACTTGGTTAAATACAGATTTTGTGTTTTCGTAATATATGTGAAATATGTGTTTTCATTGCTTTTATATATTTAGCATTTTTACAAACTCTCTACATTTATGGAAAAGTTTCTAATTGCTCGCCATGGGGCTTGGTAGTTTCCTTCTTTGTGCCTGGTGAAGAGTTCCTTCCCAAAGAAGTCGGCAGAGTTACAGGCTAGTAAGCAAGTAGGAAATTTTTTTATTTAAGTGTGTGTATATATATGTATATAAAAATATATATGTGTGTGTATATATCTATGTATATGCATATAAATATGTGTGTGTGTATATATAGAATATATAGAATACTGAACTGGCAAACAACTCGAATATTTCCACCCTGCCCCACAACCAAGCAGCTGTTTCAGAAAGATGGCTCTCAATCACAGAAGCAATTGAGAAAACAAATTGTGTGCCATTTTTAGCATATTGTCTCAAGAGGAGGGCTCATAAAATGTGCATGAAGCTAGTCACAAAAATGGCTTACAATTTTCCTTCCGCCCACATTTTTTTTGGTCCGAATGTTGTGTTCTACACATTGCAGGAAGAGTTCAAAAGGGTCAGCCCTTACAGCAGCTGCACCGTAGGACGGCGCTGGCTGATGTATTGGACTTGGCAGCTCCTTGTCTTCAGGGGTTCCTTGGTAACTTCATTGTTGAAGTAGGTGACCTGTTGTTAAAGCAGAATTAGCCTTTTGTGTGCCTTCAGGATTTTCCCCCTGAAGTTTCCCTTGCCTTTGCATTTTTACAGCTTGGCTATTGATTTAAAACATTCATCATCGTTTTAAAGTGATGTTAAATGCAAAGAAACTGGCTCCCTGCTTGACACATCAGGTCAAACGTATCCTTGGACCTACCTGCCAACACTTGGCGAGGTGGCACTGAAGGCTCATTTGGCTCATACAGATATATTATTGACTTTCTTGTAACGTGCTTTAGTCGGAGGTAGCCAGGCTGTGATTTGTGCACAGTTTGTGGTTCAGAGGGGATGGGAGTGCTGTCTGAGTGCTCCCTCCTGTCCCTCTGACAACTGAGAGCTGCTGCTGCTGCCTCCGGTGATGCCACCAGGTAATCCCTGGTGCGAGCTCAGGTTAGCGTAGGGTTTAAACCTAATTTGGGGAATTTCATGTAATGTAGAATATTACATAAACAAATAGATCCTTTCTACTCTTCCCCCTGCCAAGTACGCTTTGTTTTTTCTTTTTCTTTTTTCCATGATTAAAAAAAAAAAATTAAAATGCACTTTTTAGGCTCAGGTTTCTGTGCTGTCCTTCCCTAACAGCGATGGGCTGAGCTCTTTTAAGAAACGTTGGCATTGCGAATGCGGATGAGCCAACACACAGTAACAAACATAAACTTTGGCTGGTGACTGCTTCATGTTTCCGGGACAACCAGGGGATCAGGCCCA
>NW_009194818.1:92471-93337 GCF_000690835.1 Fulmarus glacialis | reverse complement strand
AAACAGTACTGGTCCCAATACGGACCCTGTGGGACACCGATCTCCATCTGGACATTGAGCCATTGACCACTACCCTCTGGATGCGTCCATCCAACCAATCCTTCACCCACCGGCCAGTCTACCCCTCAAATCCATACCTCGCCAGTTTAGAGAGAAGGATGTTGTGTGGGACTGTATCAAAGGCCTTACAGAGATTCAGATAGATGACATCAGTAGCCCTTCCCATGTCCACTGATGTAGTCACTCCATCACAGAAGGCCACTAGGTTGGTCAGGCAGGACTTGCCCTTGGTGAAGCCATGCTGGCTGTCTCGAATCACCTCCCTGTCCTCCATGTGCCTTAGCACAGCTTCCAGGAGGGTCTGTTCCATGATCTTCCCAGGCACAGAGGTGAGACTGATGGTTACCTGGGAAGACAAAATGCCTTAACTCCAAACATCCCCCTCCTTCCTTCTTCTTCCCCCAGCTTTATATGCTGAGCATGACATCATATGGTATGGAATATCCCTTTGGTCTGTTGGGATAAGCTGTCGCAGGTGTGTCCCCTCGCAACTTCTTGTGCACCCTAACCTACTCGCTGCTGGGGCAGTGTGAGAAGCAGGAAAAGGCCTTGACTGTGTGTAAGCACTGCTCAGCAGTAACGAAAACATCCCTGTGTTATCAACGCTGTTTTCAGCACAAATCCAAAACATAGCCCCATACTAGCTGCTACAAGAAAATTAACTCTATCCCAGCCAAGCCCAGCACACCTCACTTTACCAACCCCATGAGATATTTCCCTCATTTGTCTAATGGGAATGTTCCATTGCGAGGTGGTTAAAGGTATTTCATTGCATTGATGTTGCCTTGCAAACCTCACTTGAATCC